>NC_034184.2:6290167-6507154 GCF_002021735.2 Oncorhynchus kisutch
ACTAGCAGGATTCCGGAGGAGAGGAGCCTCGGGGACTAGCAGGATTCCGGAGGAGAGGAGCCTCGGGGACTAGCAGGATTCCGGAGGAGAGGAGCCTCTGGGACTAGCAGGATTCCGGAGGAGAGGAGCCTCTGGGACTAGCAGGATTCCGGAGGAGAGGAGCCTCTGGGACTAGCAGGATTCCGGAGGAGAGGAGCCTCGGGGACTAGCAGTATTCCGGAGGAGAGGAGCCTCGGGGACTAGCAGGATTCCGGAGGAGAGGAGCCTCGGGGACTAGCAGGATTCCGGAGGAGAGGAGCCTCTGGGACTAGCAGGATTCCGGAGGAGAGGAGCCTCTGGGACTAGCAGGATTCCGGAGGAGAGGAGCCTCTGGGACTAGCAGTATTCCGGAGGAGAGGAGCCTCGGGGACTAGCAGTATTCCGGAGGAGAGGAGCCTCGGGGACTAGCAGGATTCCGGAGGAGAGGAGCCTCGGGGACTAGCAGGATTCCGGAGGAGAGGAGCCTCGGGGACTAGCAGGATTCCGGAGGAGAGGAGCCTCTGGGACTAGCAGGATTCCGGAGGAGAGGAGCCTCTGGGACTAGCAGGATTCCGGAGGAGAGGAGCCTCTGGGACTAGCAGGATTCCGGAGGAGAGGAGCCTCTGGGACTAGCAGGATTCGGTGGCAGACGTAATTAAGTCCTAGCTCGGTGGCAGAGAGACAAAATGAATAAGCCACTAATCTTCTTGCAGTCAATCTTTCTAGGAGATTAATGCCTGGCATCCAGTCTGTTCCATTTACAGTTTAAGAGCCAACCTGGAACACACACACCCCATCCGTATCCTCCAGATACTTTGTGCAGAAGACACACACTTCACCACTCACGGCCAAAGCCATACAGCACAGAAAGTGTGAACATGAAGCTGCCATACAGTTATATCACCGGTGGACAGGACATAAAATCAGTCATGGTTCTAACTTGAGAGGTGTTATTAACCCGTAGGGTTCTCCAGCCACTATTCTATAATCTTGACCTCTGGAATGATCCATTCTGATGTGACGGCCCACTGTGTCAGTTCACCTTGACCTCTGGAATCACAGTTATTCCCATGTCATCACAAGGGTCCCCCTGCCTTGTGTGGCCTCGCCTCTGGAACGCAACAGAGATTTAACATCCCACAGGACCTGGTATGCACACTGATTACGCCATGAAACATGACTGCGGGATTACTGGTGGGGATTTTAGTGCTCGTTGTAACTAGACATAATTGCATTTGATAGCTAGCTTACTGACTGCCGACTCTGCTCATGCAATTATATCTCAGCCAAAAGGGCCAAGTATAGGGAGGGTTTCTTGAACGCTGCTAGTAAAGGCACATGGTTATTCTCTTTTCACAGAAATGCAACTGAAAGGATCATGAGTTCAATCTCGGTCGAGGGGATGAACAACATTTTTAGCGTTGAGGCTGCATGCAGTCACACAGGCGGTTTCTGACCCTCAAATGAGCCTACATGTAACAGAAAAGAGGGTGAAGCAAATATGTTCTGGACAAACAAGCATCTTTGTTACTCAGATTATGAATTTAGCACAAGATACTTGGCTTTAGTCTCTTAAACAAATATATGTTATCATAGAGCCCAACATAATCTCAAGGCAATGAATACATTTGAAAGATTCTATAATGAAGTACAAAACAACGTTAAATTAGTTAAATTAACTTGCCATTTAGTACCAAGGATGTAGTCATTTGATCAGGACCTTGTAATAAGAGGCAAGAAAGTGGTGCAGTGCAGAATCTAAAGCAAATAATTTTGGAAAGAGTTCTGCACTACATCTCATTACCGGGAAGCATTTGCAGTGGACTCTTCCACTGCTTCAGACCCAGAAAAGGGTACGACGTGTTAAACATGGAGTGTTTCATTTTCATCCGAGTGGAGAAGTGCAACTGAAGCAAAAAATTAGTCTGATGTCGACTAGAAATTCCAATAAGCAACATTTTAGATCGCAGTTTACAAAAACACAGCAAGATAGTTACGCGTTTTTCCTGCATGAAAAAACAAGATTTATGAGTTAGGGAAACCCCTAAGTTTAACTTCTAACTCAGTAAGTAGCTGAATTGTGTTAGTTATCTGCCATGTTTTATTAGTCAGAGCCCTTTGGATGAGTTCTGTACAGCTGCCTCTGCAGCTTGATTTCCTTGCATTTTTTTCCCTCTCTGTTCTGAGTTTGCTCCTCCCCCATCTTCTCTGAGCAGAGCAAGCGGGCCCGTTGCCCTTGCGACTACACAGTACTGTTCTTCCTGCACAATGCCTCTCGTTCACATTCACTTGTAAAATGTCCAAACTCACCAAAAATGACATTTGGTAGCTCCTACCTACATAAGTATAACCTGGATTGCCTTGTCTTTACAATTCCTTTCTTTTCGACGACGCTAGAAGGCATATTTAGCTAGCAGCCTCCATGGAAATGTGATATTACTTTTGCAAATGTTGTTAGCATTCTGGTTATAGACTCCTAGAGGTTTATTTTTGCATTTTGGGCACCCCCTTGTGTACTAAGCCGGTAATACCGTAAATCCCGATGTGACGATATGAAAATCTGGATACCGTCCAAACATATTTCCAAAAACAATATCTTTAGTTGATGAGTAACTGTTTCATTTAAAATCACAGATTGGAGGAAGGGCATTGAGGGAGTGGCCAGGTGTGGCCACCACACCTTTCATTCACATGACAATTACACATTCTTTAAGGCTATCCTTTAATAGAAGCACTGTCAAAGTACTATTGTTGCCTGAATTGAGTCAGTCACCCACCCACCAATGTGACGCATTTCTGCTGGAGGACAAGCGGCTGACTGACAGTGTGCTACCATGTGAGAGAGGGAACAGAACCATCTTTATGAAGTCGTAGAGATCTGGAAGTCGTATTTTGAAGCACTAGGTTTATGGTAAAATATCACAAACTACAGTATCCTAATCCTGTTTAATGTTTTTATCCTTTTATAAGTATGATCATTTATTTAATACATTTTGTTTTTAATATAAAAAAGGGTAACAACCGCTCAACAGGATAGTGCTAAAAAAGTACTTTAAAAAGTAATAAGGCTATCACTTGATTTTCATTCCATCTCCTCCGATTATTTCATGTCCTTCCACATCAGTGAGATTACTGAAGCATAATTCCTCAGTGAATTGCTGTTAAAAACCTCAGCAGAAAATTACCTGTTACCCCTCTACAATAAGAGTAGTAATGACCCGTCACAGAAACACAGTAATAACCCTTCACAGAAAACACAGTAATAACCCTTCACAGAAACCAACAATGAATTAAACTATGACAACCTGTAAGTGCCTTAAAACAAACAATTCTTCCCTGGATGCTACAGAAAAAAAATAACACCAGCCAAAATGATTATCGGGGCTATAGCATCAACCTAAGATGCTCATATAGCCAACCCGTGACATGCTTAGTTTCATAATGCATATGTATGACAAACCATTTAGACATATCAGGAATCTGATGCAATTCATCATTTTCTAATAATAACATCCAGTCAAAACACTCAGAACAGCAGTTTTTTTTAACCATATCAAACTCTTCATCTCTAAGTGCGATAGGAACAGATGAGTGGGAGCGGGAGAGTGAAATTAACATCTCAAAAGTAGCCTAATCATTGGTCTTGCATATTTTGCATGTGAAGCCGTAATCTCAGAGATGTAGTGCATGTTTCGTTCGTTCGTTAGGGTCTAAACAAAGCTCACTGAGAAGTCATGTTACTATGGTTACTACCACCAGCTCATGTTTTGACATCCACCACGTTGGAATGAACACAGAGATATTCCTTCAGGACCCCAGCTGCTTCTAATTTATCACCAAAAGCATTGTCAGTGGGACCCTTGAGGCCTTTGAACGCAGTTGGGGCTGGGGGCATAGAGGTGGACTCGGACTTCACTAAATTTAAAACCCAAAATCAGGATCCGGAAGGCTTAAGGATCCAGGAAGAGCTGCCACCATCAGCGGCACATCAGGATGCCAGCTACCCAATACCCTCTTCAGAAATACCAACTGGGATTTCCATTGAACAAAAATAGCTTTCTGAGGGATCTACCATTTCTGCTCTACCCTGTCCTCATCATTGAATCCCATCATGCATGTGAATATGTGAGTACAGATCAGGCTAATAAAGCCCAAGTTGAAGTCTACATTTACACTTCAGAGAAATGGTCGAATGACAGAGCTGGTGTCTAACCTATATAAAGTAGACCTACATTATTTCAAAGGCACCACCTTCATGATAGTAAATGGTATGTAACAGATAATCTAACCTAACATTTTCATAGAGGTGCAAATAAGGATGCCTTCCGGAGTGGAACTGAGTGGCTGCACACTGAAGCGCAGACACAACAGAGCTGCTGGTGGTGTGTCAATTTACTGAGAAAGAAGCAGAAGGGAAAACACGTCTGTAAACAGAAAGAGCTACTGTAGAAGTTGAGGGGCAGACTGGATCACGGACAAGATGATAGTGCTATCCTGATCCCTCATATCTGACTGCGACAATCAGAAAGTTCATATCTAGTTGCCCCATAGAGGCTAAGAAGCCCTGAGAAAAATTTATCAAACTAACATCAGTCCTAGCAGGGCATTTCCATGTAAAAGGTTCCATGAGCACCAACATGTGAAGTTCATAGCTTCATTTCATATGCTCCTAAATCCATATTCTGGGGAAATTAAGGCATATGTTTTTTTTTCAACCATTTTCAATCTTAAAAATGAGGCATAAGCAAAGTCTTTGATTTCTGGATAAACAGATGGCAGAGTTAGGGCTCCCGAGTAGCGCAGCGGTCTAAGGCACTGCATCTCCGTGCTAGAGGCATCACTACAACTTTAAGAAATATTGCCTTATAATTCTGTTACCAAAAACCCACCAATCATTAAGATACATCACACGACCAGAAGTATGTGGATACCTGCTCGTCGAACATCTCATTCCAAAATCATGGCCATTAAATTTGGAGTTGGTCTCCCCTTTGCTGCTATAACAGCCTGCACTCTTCTGGGAAGGCTTTCCCTTAGATGTTGGAACAATTCATCCCAAAGGAGTTCAGGTCAGGGCTCTGTGCACGCCAGTCAGGTTATTCCACACTGATCTCGACAAACCGTTTCTGTATGGACCTTCCTTTGTACACAGGAGCATTGTCATTCTGAAATAGGAAAGTGCCTTCCCCAAACTGGTGCAACAAAGTTGGAAGCACAGAATTGTCTAGAATGTCATTGTATGCTGTAGCGTTAAGATGTCCCTTCACTGGAACTAAGGGGCCTAGCCAGAACCAAGGAAAAACATCCCCAGACCATTACTCCTCATCCAGCAACCTTTACAGTTGGCACTATGCATTGAGGTAGATTTGTCTTTTGGACTGCCAGGTTGTGAAGCGTAATTCATCCCTCCAGAGAACGTGTTTCTCCTGCTCCAGAGTCCAATGACGACGAGCTTCAATTCCTTTGCACAATACCAACGCTTGGCATTGTGCATCGTGATCATAGGCTTGTGTGCAGCTGCTCGGCCATGGAATCCCATTTTATGAAGCTCCGACGAACAGTCCTTGTGCTGACGTTACTTCCTGAGGCAGTTTGGAAATTGGGACACTTTGCATTATTGTTTTTTTAATGTACTATTTTTTACATTAATAGCTCAGGAAATGTTGTGTGTCATTACATACAGCCCGGAAGAGCTATTGGATATTAAGAGCGGCGGTAACTCACCAGAACGACCAGCATTACGACCAGGAATACACCTTCCCTGGAGAAGATCCTATGTTCACGCTCCCCATAGCAAATGAAATATTCCAGAGGCAGACCCAAAACATCACCGGGGAAGGAGAGGCACTCGATGCGGCCTGCTGGTTCAACTTAGGAGGCGCACACACCACCCACCACTTCAGAGTATATTACGTACTAATGTTCAGTCTTTGGATAACAAAGTTGATGAGCTTAGAGCAAGGATTTATTTCCAGAGAGATATTGGGGCCTGTAACATACTTTGTTTGACGGAAACATAGCTTTCTTGGGAAACTCCGTCGGGTTCGGTAAAGCCAGCGGGATTCTAAGGACAACGCGCAGACAGGAATAAATCTCACTGCGGGAAGCAGAAGGGCGAGGGGTGGGTTTCATGATTAACGACTCATGGTGTAATTCCAGGAACATATAGGAACTCAACTACTTTTGTTCACCCGACCTAGAATAGCTCACAATTTAATGCCGACCATATTATCGCCCAAGAGAATTCTCCTCAGTCATCGCCACGGCCGTTTACATCCCACCTCAAGCAGATAACTCGACGGCCCTCAAAGAATTTAACTGGACTTCATGCAAACTGGATACCACATATCCTGAGGTTGCATTTATTGTAGCTGGGGATTTTAACAAAGCTAATTTGAGGACTAGGCACCGAAGTTTAATCAACATATAGAATGTACTACTCGCGCTGCTAAGACTCTCAACCATTGCTATTCAAACTTCTGGAATGCTTACAAGGCCCTGCCCACGACTCCATCTTGCTCCTCCAGTCCTATTAGGCAGAAACTCAAACAGGAAGTAGCCGTGCTTCATACAATTCAACGCTGGTCTGATCAATCGGAATCCACACTTCAGGATTGTTTTGATCACGTGGACTGGGATATGTTCCGGGTAGCTTGAGAAAATTATCTAGATGCATACACAGATAAGGTGACTGAGTTTATAAGGAAGTGTATAGGAGATGTGGTACCCACTGTGACTATTTAAACCTACCCTAAACAGAAACCGTGGATAGATGGTAGCATTCGCATGAAACTGAAAGTGCGAACCACCGCATTTAACCATTGCAAGGTGACTGGTAATATGGCAGAATATAAACAGTGTAGTTATTCACTCCGCAAGGCAATCAAACATGCTAAACACCAGAAAAGAGATTAAGAGGAGTCGCAATTCAACAGCTCAGACACATATGGCAGGGACTACAAAAGGAAAACCAGCCATGTCGTCGAGAACGACGTCTTGCTTCTGGACAGGATAAACACCTTCGCATGCTTTGAGGATAACATAGTGCCACTGACGCGGCCCGCTACCAAGGACTGTGGGCTCTCCTCCGTGGCCAACGTGAGTAAAACATTTAAACATGTTAACCCTCAAGCCTGCCGGCCCAGACGGCAGATCAAGCGCAGACCAGCTAGCTGGTGTGTTTACGGACAAATTCAAATCTCTCTATCCCTGTTTGCTATCCCCACATGCATCAAGATGGCCACCATTGATGCTGTATCCTAGAATGCAAAGGTAACTGAACTTAAGGACTAGCCCCATAGCACTCACTTCTGTCATAATGAAGTGCTTTGAGAGACGAGTCAAGGATCATGTCACTTCTACCTTAACTGCCACCCTAGTCCCACTTCAATTTGCTTACCGCCCCAATAGATTATTGACTAAAGCTCAGCATTCAACACCATAGTACCCTCCAAGCTCATCATTAACCTCAAGGCCCTGGGTCTAAACCCCGCCCTGTGCAACTGGGTCCTGGACTTACTGACGGGCCGCCCCCAGGTGGTGCAGGTAGAAAACATGCCCTCCACTCAGCTGATCCTCAACAATGGGGCCCCACAAGGGTGCATGCTCAGCCCCCTCCTGAACTCCCTATTCACCCATGACTGGGTGGCCAGGCACGCCTCCAACTCAATCAACAAGTTTGCAGACGACACAACAGTGTCACAGGATGTCAAAACGATGTCACAGGAAGGCCATAAAGATCATCAAGGACAACAACCACCCGAGCCACTGCCTTTTCACCCCGCTATCATCCAGAAGGCGAGGTCAGTACAAGTGCATCAAAGCTGGGACCGAGAGACTGAAAAACAGCTTCTATCTCAAGGTCATCAGACTGTTAAACAGCCATCATTAGCACATTAGAGGCTGCTGCCTACAGGCATAGACTAGAAATCACTGGCCACTTTAAGGCAAAGGAACAGAACACTAGTCACTTTAATAACGTTTACATCTGGCATTTCTCTTTTCATATCTATATACTATTCTACGGTATCTTAGTCCGTTCCGCTCTGACATCGCTCGTCTACAGGTTTTTAGAAATGTTTGCAAATGTGTGTGTGTGTGTGTGTGTGTGTGTGTGTGTGTGTGTGTGTGTATATATATATATATATATATATATATATATACATATATATATATATATATATACACATATACATATACATATACATATACATATACATATACACATATACATATACATATATACACATATACATATATACATATATACATATACACACACACACACTTGCAAACATTTCTAAAAACCTGTTTTACCCTTTGTCATTATGGGGTATTGTGTTTAGATTGGGGAGGGGGAAAACAATTATCCATTTTAGAATAAGGCTGTATCCTCACAAAATGTGGAAAAAAGTGTGTGGAATTTCGTTCCTTCATTTGGCTGCAGGGGCAGTATTGAGCAGCTTGGATGAAAGGTGCCCAGAGTAAACTGCCTGCTCCTCAGTCCCAGTTGCTAATATATTGATATTATTAGTAGTATTGGACTCTGCAGTCTGGTTCCACTTGTACTCCCCGGACTCTGCAGTCTGGTTCCACTTGTACTCCCCGGACTCTGCAGTCTGGTTCCACTTGTACTCCCCGGACTCTGCAGTCTGGTTTCCTCATGCAGATGGGGGTCCGGGCAATGGGCCAGCACACACAATTGCCCCATTGAGTTGCTTCCTTCTTAGCCTTGCATGCCAGAGTGACATCTCACAGTTTGCGGAGTCTTTAGTTTCAGCAGGGAGTATTATGGAGGGCTTCTGCACGCAGTTGGCTCCCAACTCTTGCTACACCTTGGTAGGGGAAGGCCAGCCAGCACGGTCAGAGCTCTCCTAGTTTATCACCCTCAATGGTTTATTTTACTTGGAAGTGAAGCAATTTGAAAACGCACAGAAAAAAATCCCCTCCTTCATATGATTTGAAATCCCTGCCTGGCTGGGTCTGGTGTTAGTCCAGGCAGTGTGCGTTGGTCCCTGACCTGAGAGATAGAGCTGTTGTGGTCTTTAGTAGCAGGGATTCTTCTCAGATGGCTCAGGTTGCTGCCACCACTGCTCTCAGTTCATCTCCCTAGTGAGTATCAAACTTGCTGTGCTGCTGAGATCTGGATCAATTTAATGTCCAACTGAACAGTTTATTGGAGCTATTTTGTGTCCTAAGTATTTACAATTCTCTGAATGATTGTACAACAAGGTGTTTGTTTGAATTCTTGTCTTCTTCAGGATGTAATAAGTGTATTGGCCTAATTGGAATTGATTTGCAATGAGATGATTGGGCACCATTTCACCAATGGTAAAGCTTCAGTTAGGATAGAAGACCAACATTCGGTATTCCATTTGCAGTATCACTGTGAGCCAAGCGAGAACCCTGAAAATATTTCAGAGTGCATTTTTGAGCTTCTGAATAGACGTAGATGTAATGCAATGGTTTTATTGACTAGGGAATCGTTTCCTCTTATCAGATTAAATGTATGTGGCTGAGCTGACTCAATATTGCCTAACATGTGGCCTCAAAATACCTACTTGTTTGACAATTTTACAGAGGTGTTCGGGACAAGTAACACAATCATTTAGCCGCACCCGCTATAACATCTGCCAAACTGTGTATGCAACCAATAAACTTTGATTTGATTGGAAAATGCCGAATTGAAGGGCTGGTGCAGTGAATTGTGGTAGAATTGATCCTCCCCTTGTTTATAAATGAGCTTTGTATGGGCTGTTTTTAGTCCTAAAGGGTGTGAAAGATGTACCTCACCCATTAATGCAGCCATTGAACTTAATAACTTCTAGTCATGTGCTAGTGGAGATAACAGCGGACAAGGGCTAGAAAAATCTTTGTCATTGTTCTTTTTTTGGGCTGCCATTTCAGATTTGACATTTCAGCTTGATGTTTGGCTAGCGGGTGACAGCATGACAGTCCAAAGCACTGCAAGTTGTTTATCTTTTAAGATGTCACTCAGACACATTTTCAAAATGCGGCAGCTTCTTCACCTGTATGATATGATAAAAACAGTGATGGAGCCCCTACACGCCACTAATGTTAAAAACTTTAGTTAACCCAGAGCGTGCCAGATGCTTGTATTTTTCTTCCCACTCATTTGAGAACCTGACAAAGACTTTAATTCAGAAAGTATTGGTCAAGCTAATCAAATGCTGGTCAAGCTAATCAAACTATGAACTGACGAGGCTAGAAAATGCTCCATTGATCATTTCAGTCAGTGAGGCAAGACCTTTGATCTTCAAAATGCCAGGCCTTTGGTTTTGAACTGCCACTCACTAAGCTGTAGCAGCATGCCTCCTGCACACCTGAAATAACCAGGAGGGCAGTGGCAGAATCACTTTTCATTAGACCTGCAGGAAATGACAGGCTTGAGCTAAATGGGGACTATACTTTTGGATGTTTCAGTCAAATTGGACCATCTGTCACACACTCAATATGTAGCTAACTCAGCATAGTATTTTTTTTACTTTGATCTGCCTTCACACCTGATGTGTATACACCTGCCACTCTGTACATAAGTAGCACCAGGTCTCTTGGCCTTCACACCTGATGTGTATACACCTGCCACTCTGTACATCAGTAGCACCAGGTCTCTTGGCCTTCACACCTGATGTGTATACACCTGCCACTCTGTACATCAGTAGCACCAGGTCTCTTGGCCTTCACACCTGATGTGTATACACCTGCCTGAAAAACCAGGCTGATTTACAAGATGCTTTTGTTAACCACTTACATTACATCCCTCAGTTGCCTCGCTTCTTCCCAACTGACACAGACATTGTTTTATGTTCAGCGGGGCACAAAGTAAAAGCAGATCTTTCACTTGGCACCGTGCCATTCTATAAGTGGCCTGAATGAGAGACGTAGCGGGTCAGAGATACACGAGTTCTGAGGACGCTCACTGACAATCAGACCCTTCATAATAAAGCTGGTGAGAGGAAACAAGGACATCTAATCACAGCCTCTCCTTGGCTTCTCTATCATTCCCATAGCCAGCCACACACACACACACACACAAATTATGTCGCTCTTGCTGCTGGTGATTCTCTGATCCACCTCTACGCAGACGACACCATTCTGTATACTTCTGGCCTTTCTTTGGACACAGTGTTAGCAAACCTCCAGACGAGCTTCAATGCCATACAACTCTACTTCCGTGGCCTCCAACTGCTCTTAAATGCAAGTAAAACTAAATGCATGCTCTTCAACTGATCACTGCCCACACCTGCCCGCCCGTCCAGCATCACTAGTCTGGACGGTTCTGACTTAGATTATGTGGACAACTACAAATACCTGGGTGTCTGGTTAGACTGTAAACTCTCCTTCCATACTCACATTAAACATCTCCAATACAAAATTAAATCGGATTCCAATTTCCATTTTATCACCAAAGCCCCATATACTACCCACCACTGCGACCTGTATGCTCTCGTTGGCTGGCCCTCGCTTCATACACTTCACCAAACACACTGGCTCCAGGTCATCTATAAGTCTTTGCTAGGTAAAGCCCCGCCTTATCTCAGCTCACTGGTCACCATAGCAGCACCCATCCATAGCACTTGCTCCAGCAGGTACAGTGCCTTGCGAAAGTATTCGGCCCCCTTGAACTTTGCGACCTTTTGCCACATTTCAGGCTTCAAACAAAGATATGAAACTGTATTTTTTTGTGAAGAATCAACACCAAGTGGGACACAATCATGAAGTGGAACGACATTTATTGGATATTTCAAACTTTTTTAACAAATCAAAACCTGAAAAATTGGGCGTGCAAAATTATTCAGCCCCTTTACTTTCAGTGCAGCAAACTCTCTCCAGAAGTTCAGTGAGGATCTCTGAATGATCCAATGTTGACCTAAATGACTAATGATGATAAATACAATCCACCTGTGTGTAATCAAGTCTCCGTATAAATGCACCTGCACTGTGATAGTCTCAGAGGTCCGTTAAAAGCGCAGAGAGCATCATGAAGAACAAGGAACACACCAGGCAGGTCCGAGATACTGTTGTGGAGAAGTTTAAAGCCGGATTTGGATACAAAAAGATTTCCCAAGCTTTAAACATCCCAAGGAGCACTGTGCAAGCGATACTATTGAAATGGAAGGAGTATCAGACCACTGCAAATCTACCAAGACCTGGCCGTCCCTCTAAACTTTCAGCTCATACAAGGAGAAGACTGATCAGAGATGCAGCCAAGAGGCCCATGATCACTCTGGATGAACTGCAGAGATCTACAGCTGAGGTGGGAGACTCTGTCCATAGGACAACAATCAGTCGTATATTGCACAAATCTGGCCTTTATGGAAGAGTGGCAAGAAGAAAGACATTTCTTAAAGATATCCATAAAAAGTGTTGTTTAAAGTTTGCCACAAGCCACCTGGGAGACACACCAAACATGTGGAAGAAGGTGCTCTGGTCAGATGAAACCAAAATTGAACTTTTTGGCAACAATGCAAAACGTTATGTTTGGCGTAAAAGCAACAGCTCATCACCCTGAACACACCATCCCCACTGTCAAACATGGTGGTGGCAGCATCATGGTTTGGGCCTGCTTTTCTTCAGCAGGGACAGGGAAGATGGTTCAAATTGATGGGAAGATGGAGCCAAATACAGGACCATTCTGGAAGAAAACCTGATGGAGTCTGCAAAAGACCTGAGACTGGGACGGAGATTTGTCTTCCAACAAGACAATGATCCAAACATAAAGCTAAATCTACAATGGAATGGTTCAAAAATAAACATATCCAGGTGTTAGAATGGGCAAGTCAAAGTCCAGACCTGAATCCAATCGAGAATCTGTGGAAAGAACTGAAAACTGCTGTTCACAAATGCTCTCCATCCAACCTCACTGAGCTTGAGCTGTTTTGCAAGGAGGAATGGGAAAAAATGTCAGTCTCTCGATGTGCAAAACTGATAGAGGCATACCCCAAGCGACTTACAGCTGTAATCGCAGCAAAAGGTGGCGCTACAAAGTATTAACTTAAGGGGGCTGAATAATTTTGCACGCCCAATTTTTCAGTTTTTGATTTGTTAAAAAAGTTTGAAATATCCAATAAATGTCGTTCCACTTCATGATTGTGTCCCACTTGTTGTTGATTCTTCACAAAAAAATACAGTTTTATATCTTTATGTTTGAAGCCTGAAATGTGGCAAAAGGTCGCAAAGTTCAAGGGGGCCGAATACTTTCGCAAGGCACTGTATAACTCACTGGTCACCCCCAAAGCCAGTTCCTCCTTTGACCGCCTTTCCTTCCAGTTCTCTGCTGCCAATGACTAGAATGAACTCCCCCCCCAAAAAAAATCACTGAAGCTGGAGACACATATCGCCCTCACTAGCTTTAACTTGTTATGGCTGCAATCCCCCTATCGGGATAAGTGTCATCAACAACCGCTGAATAACCGCACAATAAATATTACTATAAATAATTATATTCATGAAATCATAAGTGCAATATAGGAAAACAGCTTAGCCTTTTGTTATTCCACCTGTCGTGTCAGATTTAGAAATTATGCTTTACAGCGAAAGCAATCCAAGCGTTTGTGTAAGTTTTTAGATCGCACAATAAAACATTAAGTACACTTAGTATCAGATAGCTCGGTCACCAAAATCAGAAAAGCAATCCAATTAATCGTTTACCTTTGATGATCTTCGGATGTTTTCACTCACGGGACTCCCAGTTACACAACAAATGTTCCCTTTGTTCCATAAAGATTATTTTTATATCCAAGATAACACCTTTTTTTGTCGCGTTATGTTCAGAAATCCACAGGAAAGAGCGGTCACGACAACGCAGACGAAAATTCCAAATAGTTTCCATAATGTCCACAGAAACATGTCAAATGTTTTTTATAATCAATCCTCATGTTGTTTTTAAAATATATAATCGATAATATATCAACCGCAAATGTCTTTCACAGTAGGAGAGGGGAAAACAATGGCTGTCCAAATTCTGTTGCGCATGCAAAACTCATGTGACCACTTGAAATGTTATCGTTCAGGCTCATTTTTCAAAATAAAAGCCTGGAACTATGTCTGAAGACTGTTGACACCTTGAGGAAGCGATTGTAAAAGGAATCTGTTTCATATCCCTTTAAATCCAGCAAAGGGAGGCTATGGAACATGGAGGTTTCAAAATAGAAGCCACTTCGTGTTTTGATCTTCCTCAGGGTTTCGCTAGCAATATCAGTTCTGTTATACACAGACAATATTTTGACAGTTTTGGAAACTTGAGTGTTTTCTATCCAATACTAATAATAATATGCATATATTATCAACTGAGACTGAGGAGCTGGCCGTTTACAATGAGCACCTTTTCATCCAAGCTATTCAATACTGCCCCTGCAGCCATATGAAGTTAAGCACCAGCTGTCAGAGCAGCTCACAGATCACTGCACCTGTACATAGCCCATCTGTAAATAGCCCATTCAACTACCGCATCCCTACACTGTATTTATTTATCTTGCTCCTTTGCACCCCAGTATCTCTACATGCACATTCATCTTCTGCACATCTACCACTCCAATGTTTAATTGCTATATCTTCCCTCATTTACACACAATGTATATAGACTTTTTTTCTACTATATTATTGACTGTGTGTTTGTTTATTCCATGTGTAACTCTGTGTTGTGTCGAACTGCTTTGCTTTATCTTGGCCAGGTCGCAGTTGTAAATGAGAACTTGTTCTCAAATAGCCTACCTGGTTAAATAAATGTGAAATATATATATTATATATATATATATTATATAATATATTATATATATATATATATTATATAATATATTATATATATATATATATATATATATATATATATATATATATATATATATATATATATATATATATATATATATATAATATATATTATATATAATATATTATATATATTATATAATATATTATATATATTATATATATTATATATATATATATATATATATATATAATATATATTATATATATATATATATATATTAATAATATATATATATATATATAATATATATATATATTAATAATATATAATATATATACATATATATATATATATATATATATATATATATAATATATATTATATATATATATATATTAATAATATATAATATATATACAATATATATAATATAATATAATATAAAATATATAATATAATATATAAAATATATAATATAATATATAAAATATATAATATAATATATAAAATATATAATATAATATATAAAATATATAATATAATATATAAAATATATAATATAATATATAAAATATATATATAATATATAAAATATATATATAATATATATATAATATATATATATAAATAAAACAAATTTAAACACACCCAGGGGAGAACCTCTCCTTGGCTTCTCTCACATTCCCATAGCCAACCTGGGGACAGCCTCTCCTTGGCTTCTCTCTCATTCCCATAGCCAGCCTGGGACTGTTCTGGCTGACTAATCTTTCCATTACAGGTCAAATGTAGTACATGTTCATGTTTATTAGTATCCCACATAAAACTCAGTTGCTATAGAAACATTTTGAAACTTGGGAATTGAGATGAAATTTTTCTGAACATGACTTCACAATAAATTGACAAAAACCCATGATATGAATCACAAAATCGAATTTTCAGCTGCTTTGGCACATTAAAGCAAAGGCAAATAGTCTTAGTAGTTCACGTCGATCTCTCAAATATAATCTACTAGTCCTAGTCCGGTTGCAAAATGATCTCATTATTGGGAAATGTTTTCACTTCATTCCTACCCATAGGTTAGGGTTAGGTCATGCTGACAAAATGCCAGAAAGCATTGTTCACCAAAAGAACACAGAGTGAGTAACGAACTGGACTGAATGAGTAGGTCAGAGTTATCCCAGGATGGACTGAATGAGCAGGTTACAGAGTTATTCAATATTCCTGCCATGAGCACTGTGCGAGGAAGTGATAGCACGGGTTAAGCCACAAAGACTCAAGTGCCCAACTCAGCCGTGCTGTAATCTAATCACTCCCCACCTCTTGCTCTGCCCATGGGGAGATGGAGAAAAGAGGAAGTGTGACAAGTGAGGAGAGAATGCCCCTCTGCACACCAAGAAATGGAAGTCCATCTGTGCCTCCTCTCAGTCAGTGGCCCCGGCTGTGTGGGAGTCACACGTGCAGTGGAGCGTTACTCACAGTTCAACCCATGAGGGCCACCTACTCTAGGGAATGCAGTTCCTGAAGGTCTGTGAGCAAACCTGCTCCAGCTGGACCCAGGCAGGGTAGGGGGATGGAAGTATGCCAGAGAACTTCCCTCAAAGTAAAAGTCTTCAGAAGAAGCCACATTTTCATTGGCTCACAGGTTAGGGGAGGAGTAAACTAGAGATGAATTATGGTTGAAGAATGACCCTGTCAATTGATGTCCTGTCATGATATAGTCGGTGAGCATATTGGAATCAGATGATATTAGCTAAAAATGCCAACATCAGGCCGACGTCTAGTTTAACGGCGATGTGCAAAACCGATGTCAAAGCTGACATGCATACCTAATATAACGTAGGTAAATGATGTAATGACGCCACAAAAAATACAGTGCTACACAGAACAAAAACAGAAAAATACTAAGCGCACACTTCCAACAACTAAACAGGTTCATGTCGAGCAGTCATTTGAGAGAGTAAGAACATTTCATCAAGACAACTCAAAAGGCTAAATCCATTAACTTCTTATGGGCAGGTGTGTCCCACCTGGCCAACATCCGGTGAAATTGCAGAGTGCGAAATTCAAACTACAGAATTATAAATATTTAACTTTCATAAAATCACAAGTGTAATACATCAAAATAAAGCTTAACTTCTTGTTAAACCAGCCAGTGTCAGATTTCAAAAAGGCTTTACGGCAAAAGCACACCATGCGATTATCTGAGGACAGCGCCCCGCATACAAAACCATAAAAAACATTTCAACCAGGCAGGTGCGACACGAAAGTCAGAAATAGCGATATAATAAATGCCTTACCTTTGATGATGTTCTGGCTCATTTTTCCAAAACCCAGCCTGAAGCTCTTTCTACTGTTGACATCTAGTGGAAAACCTAGAAACTGCTATTTGGGAGGACATCGCCTTATAATAAAAAGTGACAGCCATTGAAAATAGTGGTAGGCTGAATTCTTTTGGGGGGGGGGGGGGGGGGTTGTCCACAGGCTTTTGCCGGCCATATCAGTTCTGTTATACTCAGACATTATTTTAACAGTTTTAGACATTTTAGAGTGTTTTCTATCCACATCTACCAATTATATGCATATCCTTGCTTCTGGGCCTGAGTAACAGGCAGTTTACTTTAGGCACGCTTTTCATCCGGACGTGAAAACTTCTCTTGGGTAGGGGGCAGTATTAACGCCAAGATAAAGGGATACATTGACCTTTACAATCAACCGTTCTCTGTCGGGGATGAAGTTGGCTTTTGCCGACTGGTCGAGCCCCGGTACAAACTATTTTTCAGTTGTTGCCCTACCGTAGTTACAGTATTGTTGAAACTCACATCCATGAGCTACTTGCTATGGGCGTCACTGCTATTAGCTTCACGACTGACATTTGGACCAGCAAAGTCAGACCAATGAGCATGCTGAGTCTGACAGCACACACAACAAGGATTTCTTACTGAGGAAAGCCGTATTGCATGCTGAAGAATGTGCTGGTTCTCATACCGCTGTTGCTATTTCAAATGTCCTTTGAGAACATGTTTAAAATATGAACACAATCCTAGTGCCATTCGAACAACTGACTGGAGAAATAAGCTCATCAACTGTGTCTGCAGCAGACGTGATAGCCTCTGTCATGGCATTGAAACGCCTGCTGAACAAAACTGCCGACACAGACAGTGGGGTTAAAACTTGCAAAAGTGCTTGACTGTGAACAAGTGATTCAGTAGCATTCTCTCTGGGCCTCTTTACTGTGTCGCCACCATGCTTGATGTTAGGTACAAGGACCACTACTTCGATGCAGACAAACAGGGTTTGCGTGAAATGTTACATACACAGCTGGACAAGCTGGAAACAGACCGTGACAGTGCACACTGAGGAAGAGAGGCCACAGACAGACAGTGCTGAAACTTCACTGCTTGACATGTATGATGAAATCCTGGTTGCGAATTAAACGACTGAACAACGAAACAGCACAGCAAGCAAGTGAAAGAAATAGGTTTTGATTATGTTTTACTGGTAATGGGGACATACGTAAATGCCAACAAAATAACTTTTTGGTCAGTGTGGTGTGTGTGTGTGTAACCTTTTAACTCAGCAGGTCAGTTAAGAACAAATTCTTATTTACAATGACTGCCTGCCTGGCCATACCCAGACGGCGCAGGAAGAATTGTGTGCCGCCTTATGGGACTCCCAATCACGGCCGGATGTGATACAGCCTGGATTCAAACCAGGGACTGTAGTGATGCCTCTTGCACTGAGATGCAGTGCCGTAATGCCTCCACGTGTGTGTAACAAACTGTACTAGAATGTTGAAAAAGGCTGCTAAAATTTTTTATAAAATCGGTATCTTTTTTCTGGGCAAGGAAAATATCAGATATCAGTATCGGCGCATCTCTAGTTTTCTGTATTAACCCAGCATTTTTCCTTCAGTTTAGAATTACCCAAGCTGCTGTTATCAATAACTCGCACTCACAGCCAGACTTACGATGAAGCGTTCAAAGTTCTCTTTTGACACAGTGGATAGCAGACACCAGCCTGCAGTTCCATCCTCAGGAGTCACCATCTTGACTAATTCAACCACATCATGACAAAGCATAACTTTTCAGGGTGCAAATGATTCCACCCCCTGCTTTCATCATTTGTCCTGTTCATGGCATAAAAAAAGACGGGAAAAAAAGAATCAGGGGCCGTGTCCGAATACCCATACTTGCAACCTAAATAGTAGGCTGTTTGAGTATGAGACAAAAAAGGTTTTATAGTATGTGACGTTTCCAAAATCGAGTATACTTTAATATGCCCAGATCAAAATCAGCTAGAGGGAACCAATGCAATCGCGCAGGACTTTTTATGCTAAATGAAAGTTTTATAGTATGTTAATTTTGGAAAATAGTTTGCTTAAAATGCCAGGATGTTATACATTTCATCTAGTAGAATTCAATGCACACTTTTCAGGAATTTCAGAGGCACAATGCATTGGAAGAGTGGGGCTGTGAATTTTGATAGCTAGCTTGATCGTTTTAAGTAAACAAAACAACTTGGAAGATGGAAAATAGCAAAACGTACATAACATTTGCTTATGAAAGGGTTTATGAAGGCTCCATCAAGCCTTAAAATTGTTTGTTGAAAGAGGGATCTGAAATTGACAAACTATAGAGAGGGTACAGATGGACATTTGGGTTTAGAAATAAAGTCAAAATCATGCTAGTGATAATGTAACACATGGTAAAAAATGTTAAATAAACATTGAAGGTAGAAAACACAAAAGACCTGGCATCCAAACTGGGGCCGCTCTCCTCGCACGTCTGGCAGCTACCAATTTAGGATAAAATAACATTCTGAGAGGTTTGGCACACAGAGTTTAGAAGTTTTCACAGAGCACATTTCCATATGGCAACAGTGTATCTAAAGCTTTTATTACATCAATTCTCTGAAATATGGCCTGTAACCTTTTACAATGAATGCCCTGCAACAGAAACACTGTGCCAGACTAACAGTCTACCTCCCCTCACGCTGATCATACATCTGGCATCAAGCTCAACATTGAAGGATTAGCTATATGGTTACGTTAAATGATCACGATGGAAGTGATCAGCATGTTAACATGTGACCCAACAAAGACTCTTGATAATCCGGAGACATGGTGGAAGTGATCAGCATGTTAACAAATCAAATCAATGTTATTGCGGGAGTAGCGAAATTCTTGTGCTTTTAGCTCCGACAGTGCAGTAATATCTAACAAGTAATATCTAACCATTTCACAACATATATCCAATACACACACACACACACACACACACACCTAAGCAAAGTAATAGAATTAAGAATATATAAATATTTGGACAAGCAATGTTAGAGCAGCATAGACTAAGATACAGAAGAATACAGTATACACATATGAGATTAGTAATGCAAGATATGCTAACATTGAAGTGACTAGTGTTCCATTTATTAAAGTGGCCAGTGATTTCTAGTCTATGCCTGTAGGCAGCAGCCTCTAATGTATTAGTGATGGCTGTTTAACAGTCTGATGACCTTGAGATAGAAGCTGTTTTTCAGTCTCTCGGTCCCAGCTTTGATGCACTTGTACTGACCTCGCCTTCTGGGTGATAGCGGGGTGAACAGGCAATGGCTCGGGTGGTTTTTGTTATGGATTATCTTTTTGGGCTTCCTGTGACAGTATTAACATGTGACCGAACAAAGACTCTTAAAAATCTGTCGGCATCTGGCTTGACTATTCAGTAAGTAAAATTGGTAGGATGTGTTTGTATTCTATATTATTGATTAATTTGTACAGGTAAGCAGAATTATTGCTAACAATATGTTGCTATGAAATAAAGTAACACATTTGCAATACAAGCCAACTACTGAGAGGATGGATTTAAATCTGGATAATCTACACTAGCCAGTGTTCTTCCCAAAGGGCAACAACAATGAGATGTTTGGGGGAACTCCTGTCTGCTTCACATTCACAGAGCATTTGATTTGAAATAGTGATAATAGGAATGTTCAAGACAGTCATATATTTCCTATTCTTAGAAAATAAACACTTTGTGACCCTTAGCTGCTCAACGGGAGGCCTTCAGCCTCTTCAGAAGAACACGGTTTTCACACAGTGTGAGGTGGAAAGGATGAACGTTGTGGTTTTGATCACTCACTACTGTACTTGAAGTGGAAACACAACAGGAGAAATAGATGGTTCAGACACCATTTCAGAAGTATTTCTCGGTGGCACCTGTCTTCAGAGAAAACGCTATGTATGGTGCAACAATGATTGATCAAACTATGTATAGTATTTCCCTTTTGAAAGCAGGGCTCTTTTTGAGCAAACTGAAATCTTACTTCCCATTATGCCCGGCAAGTCCTTCCTTCTTTGACTGTCAGTAAGTTTTTCCATTAGTTAAAAAGGACAGCAGGGTGTACTCCCTCAACTGCTATTATCAAACTCAACAACTCTGATAGCACCCTAAACCATATTCAACCAAATCTAGGCAATGTCCTACTAAACCACCACATTGTATGGCTGATGTTTTAAACCATACCGAGCATTGCTGTTAGAATTCACCAAGGATATGCTGCCAGTGAAAGGCAGGCTCACAGTTGACGTAAGAGGAAGCAACAGTCAGAGCCTAGACTCATGCCCAGCACTATTAAAGATGATAGATCTCATTGTAAACAGCCTTCTGTATGAAGGTTGGCTTGGAACAGGACAAGGTTAAACACAGGTGATGACTGCAGAGATACAGCCAACTGCTTCGTCACAGCACAGCACGCCACACACAATCAGTATTAACTTCTGACTTGCAGTAGGGAGCAACTGCTCCGCTTTTGAGCTCATAGCCAGAAGCTAGCCAGTTTACTGGCTAACGTTAGTATTCAGCTAACCACGGTTGGTGGTCATCAGCTATCCTTTAGCTCGAAAAGCAAAATCGGCAGTTTTGTACAACGCGATTCAGACCAGAGTACACCGGACCTATTTTCTCTCCATATACCCGGATTTCTACCGCAAGCTCTGGACATTTACACCTGGATCTTGCAGCTAGCTAGCTGCTACCCAAGTGCCTATTGGCTTACATCGGTCCCGGAGCAAACATCAATTATTCCAGAGCTAGCCAGCTGAAGAGTTCCATCAGCCACTCCTGGGCTACAATCACCTATCCGGACCCATTTTACTGCCAAAGCGGAGCCCCATCGGGCCTTCACGACTGGACTACCGATGTTATCTACCCGAGGGAGTTACCAACTGGCAGCTCCATCGCGACGTTACCTGAACTGAGGCCCGCTAATCATTAGCGGTCTTATCGGCTGCTATCTGAATAAGTCTATTGGACTATTTTTCTTGGGTCACTATAACTATATCTATTTTGCCAATTGGATTGATCCCCTCTACCTCACGGAAACCCACTAATATACCGACTGAAACGCACGAGGTGGCTAAAAACAGACTTCCATCCCATGCTAGTTTGCAACCGATGGCCCTGCTAGCTGTCTGAATCGCCATGACCCCAATCAACCTCACTACTCACTGGACCCTTATGATCACTTGACTATGCATGCTTCTCAATGTCAATATGTCTTGTCCATTGCTGTTCTGGATCGTGATTATTGGCTTATTTCACTGTAGAGCCTCTAGCCCTGCTCATTACACCTTATCCAACCTTTCAGTTCCACCACCCACGCATCACCTGGTTTCAATTATGTTTCTAGAGACAATATCTCCCTCATCATCACGCAATGCCAAGGTTTACCTCCACTGTATTCAGATCCTACCAAACCTTTGTCTGTACACTATACCTTGAAGCTATTTTATCACCCCCAGAAACCTCCTTTTACTCTCTGTTCCGGACGACCAATCCTCATAGCTTTTAGCCATACCCTTATCCTACTCCTCCTCTGTTCCTCTGGTGATGTAGAGTTGAATCGAGGCCCTGCAGTGCCTAGCTCCACTCCTATTCCCCACCGCTCTCTTTTGACGACTTCTGTAACCATAATAGCCTTGGTTTCATGCATGTTAACATTAGAAGCCTCCTCCCTAAGTTTGTTCTATTCACTGCTTTAGCACACTCTGCCAACCCGGATGTTCTAGCCGTGTCTGAATCCTGACTTAGGAAGACCACCAAAAATTCTGAAATCTTCATCCCAAACTACAACATTTTCAGACAAGATAGAACTGCCAAAGGGGCCGTGTTGCAATCTACTGCAAAGATAGCCTGCAGAGTTCTGTCCTACTATCCAGGTCTGTACCCAAACAATTTGAACTTCTACTTTTAAAAATCCACCTCTCTAAAAACAAGTCTCTCACCGTTGCCGCCTGCTATAGACCACCCTCTGCCCCCAGCTGTACTCTGGACATCATATGTGAACTGATTGCCCCCCATCTATCTTCAGAGCTCGTTTTGCTAGGCGACCTAAACTGGAACATGCTTAACACACCAGCCATCCTACAATCTAAGCTTGATGCCCTCAATCTCACAAATTATCAATGAACCTACCAGGTACCACCCCAAAGCCATAAACACAGGCACCCACATAGATATCATCCTAACCAACTTGCCCTCTAAATACACCTCTGCTGTTTTCAACCAAGATCTCAGCAATCACTGCCTCATTGCCTGCATCCGTAATGGATCAGCTGTCAAACGACTTCCACTCATCACTGTCAAACGCTCCCTGAAACACTTCAGCGAGCAGGCCTTTCTAAATCGACCGGGCTGGGGTATCCTGGAAGGATATTGACCTCATCCTGTCAGTAGAGCATTTTTAAATGCCTTCCTCACCATCTTAAAACTTCTTATGGCTGCGGGGCAGTATTGAGTATCTTGGATGAATAAGTTGCCCAAAGTAAACGGCCTGCTCCTCAGTCTCAGTTGCTAATATATGCATATTATTATTAGTATTGGATAGAAAACACTCTAAAGTTTCTAAAACTGTTTGAATGTCTGAGTGTAACAGAAGTCATATGGCAGGCAAAATCCTGAGTTTAAATCAAAACAGGAAGTGAGAAATCTGAGCTTTGTATGTATTCACCAGAGTCCCCAATGAAATCCCCTTGAGATAATGATGTTGCACTGCCTAGGGGTTCCACTCAATGTCAACCAATAATAGACATTTTAATGAGACTTCTATGGTGTTGTGGGAGTGAATGAGTGCAGAATGCATCAGGTGTCTATCAAGCAGCCATTTTCTGATCAAGCTTATTCCTCATGGTACCCACTTGCGTTCCATTACTCATGGAGACGGGAAGGAATTCTACGGTTGGAACTTTATTGAAGCTATATGTTAAAAACATCCTAATGATTGATTATGTACTTAGTTTGAAATGTTTCTTCAACCTGTAATATAACTTTGTGAAGTTTTTGTCCGATGTAACACTGACCAGAATGAGCGTTTGGATATGTATACCAAACGCGCAAACAAAATACGGTATTTGGACATAAATAACAGACATTATCAAACAAAACAAACATTTAGTGTGGACCTGGGATTCCTGGAGTGCTTTCTGATGTAGATCAGGTAAGGGAATATTTATCATGTAATTTCTTGGTTGACGCCATCGTTGCGGCTGTGGTGATTTTGACTTTGAGCGCCGTCTCAGATTATTGCATGGGTTTCTTTTTTCGTAAAGTTTTTTTGACATCTGACACAGCGGTTGCATTAAGGAGAGGTATATCTATAATTCCATGTGTATAACTTGTATTATCATCTACATTTATGATGAGTATTTCTGTGGAATCGATGTGGCTATGCAAAATTACTGGATGTTTTTTGGAACTAGTGAATGTAACGCGCCAATGTAAACTCATATTTTGATAAACATGAACTTGATCAAACAAAGCATACATGTATTGTATAACATGAAGTCCTATGATTGTCATCTGATTAAGGTCATTTGAGGTTAGTGATTCATTTTCTCTATTTGTGCTTTTTTTCCTCTCTCTCTTTGGCTGGAAAAAGTGGCTGTGTATTTCTGTGAGTTGTTGGTGATCTAACACAAATGTCTGTGGTGCTTTCCCCGTCAATCCTATTTGAAATCGCACACTGTGGTGGGATTAACAAGACTACCTTGAAAACGATATAAAATAAATGTATGTTTGAGGAATTTTTATTGAGATATCTGTTATGAATTTGGCGCCCTGTACTTTCACTGGTTGTTGTCATATCACTCCCGTTAACGGGATTGCAGCCATAAAAAGTTAAATAAGCATGCCCCATTCTAGAAATTTAGAACCCTTGGTTCTCTCCAGACCTGACTGCCCTTAACCAACACAAAAACATCCTACGGCTTTCTGCATTAGCATCGAACAGCCCCCGTGATATGTAACTTTTCAGGGAAGCTAGAAACCAATATACACAGGCAGTTAGAAAAGCCAAGGCTAGCTTTTTAAAGCAGAAATTTGCTTCCTGCAACACAAACTCAAAAAATATCTGGGGCACTAAAGTCCATGGAGAATAAGAACACCACCTCCCAGCTGCCCACTGCACTGAGGATAGGAAACACTGTCACCACTGATAAATCCACTATAATTGAGAATTTAAATAAGCATTTTTCTATGGCTGGCTTTCCAACTGGCTACCCCTACCCCGGTGAACAGCACTGCACCCCCCACAGCAACTCACCCAAGCCTTCCCCATTTCTCCTTCTCCCAAATCCAGTCAGAAGATGTTCTGAAAGAGCTTCAAAATCTAGACCCCTACAAATCTAGCCGGGCTAGACAATCTGGACCCTTTCTTTCTAAAATGATCTGAAATTGTTGCAAACCCTATTACTTACCTGTTCAACCTCTTTCATGTCATCGGAGATTCCCAAAGATCAGAAAGCAGATGCGGTCATCCCCCTCTTCAAAGGGGGGGGGGGGGCACTCTTGACCCAAACTGCTACAGACCCATATCTAGCCTACCCTGCCTTTCTAAGATCTTTGAAAGCCAAGTCAACAAACCATTACCGACCATTTCGAATCTCACCATACCTTCTCCGCTATGCAATCTGGTTTCAGAGTTGGTCATGGGTGCACCTCAGCCACGCTCAAGGTCCTGAGCGATATCATAACCACCATCGATAAGAGACAATACTGTGCAGCCGTATTCATTGACCTAGCCAAGGCTTTCAACTCTGTCAATCACCACATCCTCATCGGCAGACTCGACAGCCTTGGTTTCTCAAATGATTGCCTCGCCTGGTTCACCAACTAATTCTCTGATAGAGTTCAGTGTGTCAAATCGGAGGGCCTGTTGTCCGGGACCCTGGCAGTCTATGCGGGTGCCACAGGGTTCAATTCTTGGACCGACTCTCTTCTCTGTATACATCAATGTCACTCTTGCTGCTGGTGAGTCTCTGATCCACCTCTACGCAGACGACACCATTCTGTATACTTCTGGCCCTTCTTTGGACACTGTGTTAACCATTAAGACGAGCTTCAATGCCATACAACTCTCCTTCTGTAGCCTCCAATTGCTCGTAAATACAAGTAAAACTAAATGCATGCTCTTTAACCGATCACTGCCCGCACCTGCCCGCCCGTCCAACATCACTACTCTGGACGATTCTGACTTGGAATATGTAGACAACTACAAATACCTAGTGGTCTGGTTAGACTGTAAACTCTCCTTCCAGACCCATATCAAACATCTCCAATCCAAAGTTAAATCTAGAATAGGCTTCCTATTTTGCAACAAAGCATCCTTCACTCATGATGCCAAACATACCCTTGTAAAACTGACCATCCTACCGATCCTCGACTTCAGCTATGTCATTTACAAAATAGCCTTCAATACCCTACTCAATAAATTGGATGCAGTCTATCACAGTGCCATCCGTTTTGTCACCAAAGCCCCATATACTACCCACCACTGCGACCTGTGCCCTCTCGTTGGCTGGCACTCGCTTCATACTTGTCGCCAACTACAAGACCCTGCTAGGTAAAGTCCCTCCTTATCTCAGCTCGCTGGTCACCATAGCAGCACCCACCTGTAGCACGCGCTCCAGCAGGTATATCTCTCTGGTCACCCGAAAACCAATTCTTCCTTTGGCCACCTCTCGTTCCAGTTCTCTGCTGCCAATGACTGGAACGAACTACAAAAATCTCTGAAACTGGAGACCAATATCTCCCTCACTAGCTTTAAGCACCAGCTGTCAGAGCAGCTCACAGATTACTGCACCTGTACATAGCCCATCTATAATTTAGCCCAAACAACTACCTCTTCTCCTACTGTATTTCTTTCTTTCTTTTGCTCCTTTGCACCCCATAATATCTATTTTTACATCACACATTCTTCCACTGCAAATCTACCATTCCAGTGTTTTACTTGCTATTTTTTATTTTACCTTTATTTAACTAGGCAAGTCAGTTAAGAACAAATTCTTATTTTCAATGACGGCCTAGGAACAGTGGGTTAACTGCCTGTTCAGGGGCAGAACGACACCTTGTCAGCTCGGGGATTTGAACTTGAAACCTTTCGGTTACTAGTCCAATGCGCTAACCACTAGGCTACCCTGCCGCCCCATTGTATTTACTTCGGCACCATAGCCTTTTTTGCCTTTACCTCCCTTAACTCACCTCATTCGCTCATATTGTATATAGACTTATTTTTTTCTACTGTATTATTGAATGTATGTTTGTTTTACTCCATGTGTAACTCTGTGTTGTTGTATGTGTCAAACTGCTTTGCTTTATCTTGGCCAGGTCGCAATTGTAAATGAGAACTTGTTCTCAACTTGCCTACCTGGTTAAATAAAGGTGAATATTGCTTTTTTTTGTCTATCGTAAACCGGAATGATTTAAATGCCCTGTTAAAGCCATGTCCTGTGGAGCATGAGACATTCTTCCAATCCTACAGTTGGAGTGGTTACTATTTAGCAGCCGCTACCAAATCATAATGAAATGAAACAAGCTAATCAAAAGGTATTACGCCTAAATGAATCAGACTCCTTGTCAGCAAATCACACCAACACGGATATGAAGGGGACGACTGGTTGTGAAGGGAAACAGAAGCAGGTGGGAGGATTCATTTATATTGGGCACACACAGGGTGTTTATTCTGTTCCTGGAGACTAGTGCAAATTGGACACATTCCTCCTCAGTGTGTCAATCAGGCCTGGCCTCTCTGATCAGTATTCCAATGGTGTCGTCCTTCACCCATCGAACAGAAACCCAAATCATCTCCGGCACTTGGGTGTGTAGCAATGGATGACTCGGGGAATATGAAGCGTGGTGCCGAGGCAAAACGACCTGAATTGCAATGAGCCTGCTTCATACACAATGTCTTTCTAACCAAACCGTTGAACTGAAATATTGTGGAGATGGAGAGGAGCAAGGAAAATGTACAAAGACTAACTGTGATTCCTAGAAATAAGTCTTTGCAAATAGCAAGGTTGACATTTTGAGAGGCATAGGGTTTCAGGCATAAACTCCATAAAGGTAGTAACTTGTACTGTACACCAGTCCTGGATTGCCTCTGAAATGAAACACATTTCATACACACCTAGCAAGCTGATGTTGAGAGCAAAGGGATACTTCAAACATCATTAAGAGAAAATCTAATATTTTTGGGGAGGGTCATAAAGTTGACTTTGAGAAAAAGATTTTCTCAGTTTACATAATTCGATCCTGCAGGGCATCCGCCTTTGTGATTCCAATCATTTATTCAATCCAATGAAATAGGTTGAGCTTGGCCAGTCTTAACTTTAAACTCCAGCCATTGGTAATTGTCAATGTGCATGAAGTAGAGCTCACTTGTGGAATGCAAGTGCCTAGATTGACCAAGGCCAACTCTCATTAACAAAAATGGCACGGAATAAAATGCCCTAATTTTCCACCAAGATCACAAGACGAGATGACCAGGGATACCATCCAATAAATATCCAGATCGTTCTTGTAGGACCAGAAGCACAATACACACACAGTGGAATGATTGAGAATCATGAGCCAACAAGTAGGAGATAGTTTTAAATATTTTCTTTAAAAAGGAAATATTTCATAATCATGACTGAATAATTCATTGTATGTTTGTTCACCTTGTCAAGGTAACGGCATGTTGTTGATGACTTCTTAACAGTTTGTGTAGATTGGTGAGGAGCAGGCAGCCAAGGCTGCTGAGCTGAGTGGGGTCGGTGGAATGGGGGTAGGCGGCAGTCAGGCTCTGTGTGACAAAATTGAAAGTTTGGGTGGCAAGGGACTGTCAGGTGATGATGCATGGCCAGCACTGAGGAAGTTGCAGGCTAGTCTCCAGCTCCCGCACCCAGGAAATATGTCCTGAAAGCATCAGATGGTCCTGTAATTACAGTCGCCATCAGATGGTCCTGTAATTACAGTCGCCATCAGATGGTCCTGTAATTACAGTCGCCATCAGATGGTCCTGTAATTAGTCGCCATCAGATGGTCCTGTAATTAGTCGCCATCAGATGGTCCTGTAATTAGTCGCCAGTCACCATCCGATGGTCCTGTAATTAGTCGCCATCAGATGGTCCTGTAATTAGTCGCCAGTCACCATCAGATGGTCCTGTAATTAGTCGCCAGTCGCCATCAGATGGTCCTGTAAACAGTAGCTAGCTGGATGAGGACTGTGGATGGTAAAGTGACCACTTAGGGGCAGATCAGTTGATAACATTAAACTGAGCTTATAAACTCCATGGAGAAGTCTGTATACATGTAAACCCATAAAATGTAAGTGACTAGACACGTTACGAGCATTGTATGATGACAAACAAAAGGATTCAATGAAACCTTGGATTAATAGAATTTGAATGAAAACTCCAGATGTTTTGGTCACTTGCTTAGTATTCTTTCCATGAGATGCAAACAAGATCTTAATTCATCCCCATATATAAAAACACAGCCCAGTTAGACTAATTTTCAGATTTCTCAAGTAATCCTGGTCCTTTCCCATGGTATTGTCTCAACTGAAACCGCCAAGCTGCAGTCTCCAGGTCTGAGGTCACAACCTGGGACAGGAATGTTGCCCACAGCGCAGCCAACGAGAGTCAGCATAGCAACTGTTGCTCATGTCTCCACTGAGTGGCCATGATGTGCATCTTTTACTAGACAGAGGTTAAAAAGTTTGAAAAGTCATGTGGTCTGCACGATTACGTGGTGTCATACAATTTGGGGGCCTGAATAAAATTGTTGACATGTAGGGAAAAAAATCAATTAGTGTTTAGCTACAGTCATTGATGGCTTGAAGTTCATCAACCACTGAATGTCATGACCTGAACATTTCCCTAGCAGTAGTCTTAATTACTTTGGCATCCTCAAAAGATCTTATTTGAATTGGGATGCATTTTGGATGGGCTGAGTGAGAAGAGGAGTGGGAGTGCTCAGAGTCGTGACAGATACAGGGAGCAGGAAACATTCTCTCATTAGACCCTGGGTCTCACAGACAGGCAGATGGCTCCCTCAACTGTCAATCCATCAGGACCCATGGAAACAAACCACTATTTTCCTTCTCTCTTCATTTGCCAATCCCTCCCTCTTTACTCCAATAACATTTTCCTTGTCCAACTGTGCTGGTCCACCCTTACTGCCAGCCTTGAGGGTTAAGTCCTTCTGGAAATGGTGCGTATAACAATTCATGCTACCAGCTCATTTCAAAACAATTAAAGTGGTCATTATACTTCAATTCCAGTTTTGGGTAAATATGCATTTCTAATACCCATAGAAGAAAGATTGTGCTTATTATCAGCAGAGGTCGGCCGATTATGATTTTAACGCCGATATCGATACAGATTATTGGAGGACCAAAAAAGCAGACACCGATTAAATCGGCCGATTTTTTAAAATTTTATTTGTAATAATGACAATTACAACAATACTGAATGAACACTTATTTAATACATCAATCAAATGAATTTAGCCTCAAATAAATAATGAAACATGTTCAATTTGGTTTAAATAATGCAAAAACACAGTGTTGGAGAAGAAAGTAAAAGTGCAATATGTGCCATGTAAGAAAGCTAATGTTTCAGTTCGTTGTTCAGAACATGAGAACATATGAAAGCTGGTGGTTCCTTTTAACACAAGTCTTTAATATTCTCAGGTAAGTTTTAGGTTGTAGTTATTATAGGAATATTTCCCTCTTTACCATTTGTATTTCATTAACCTTTGACTATTGGATGTACTTTTAGGCACTTTTAGTATTGCCAGTGTAACTTCAGTCCCTCTCCTCGCTCCTCCCTGGGCTCGAACCAGGAACACAATGACAACAGCCACCCTCGAAGCACAGTTAACCATGCAGAGCAAGGGGAACAACCACTCCAAGTCTCAGAGCGAGTGACGTTTGAAACGCTATTAGTGCGCACCCCGCTAACTAGCTAGCCATTTCACATCGGTTACACAAGCCTTATCTCGGGAGTTGATAGACTTGAAGTCATAAACAGCGCAATGCTTGACGCACAACAAAGAGCTGCTGGCAAAACGCTCGAAAGTGCTGTTTGAATGAATGCTGCTGCCTACCATCGCTCAGTCAGACTGCTCTATCAAATCATAGACTTAGTTATAACATAATAACACACAGAAATACGAGCCTTAGGTCATTAATATGGTCGAATCCGGAAACTATCATCTCGAAAACAAGCCGTTTATTCTTTCAGTGTAATACGGAACCGTTCCGTATTTTAACTAACAGGTGGCATCCATTAACATTGTACAACCGTTCCTAGGCCGTCATTGAAAATAAGAATATGTTCTTAACAGACTTGCCTAGTTAAATAAAGGAGTGTAATTAAAAAAATATATATATATATTATTATTATTATATTATTTTTAAAAATCGGCCAAATCGGTGTCCAAAAATATCGATTTTCAATTGTTATGAAAACTTGAAATCGGCCCTAATTAAATCGGCCATTCCGAAAGAAAAAAAAAAATACAATTAAAAATTAACAAAAATATTTTAAAAAATAAATAAAAAACGGTCAACCTCTAATTATCAGACCAATAAAATGACTCTCTAATTGATTCAGTGATGCACCACTGGGAGAAAATAAAGCCAAATCTGAAAGATAAAAAATACATGTCCTTTTCTCGCTGAACCCTCAGACACACAGAGCAGACAACACCGGATTCCAGTGAAATCAGCATTGGGCAATCCACACTGTATAGACTGGGACTCATAAATATCTACAGCATGTTGTTGTTGGAGGGAGAATTCAGTCAGGCTTAAAGTAATCTATAGAATAAGATGGGAATCAGGGCCTCATTATGGTTCCATCCTTTCTATACACAAGTTATGTAAAGCATAGACAGGCTGTTGGACCTTCCCTCTGCAATGGAATCAGTTTCAATCAGAATGATTTTGGAAAAATGGGGCAATCATTTTTGCGTCACTGTGCTGTTGGAGACCGGAGTAACTATTCGTATTCTATTAACACAGTTGAGCTAGTCAAACAATCATTTTGTGATGTCTTAATGCCGTGTGGGAACCAGGCATAAGATGGGTGAAATGTAGGACTTCTGTTCGTGCTCTTTATTGCTCAGTCTAATCATGGCCTCGAGAACACTGGTTAGGCTCGAGAACACTGGTTAGGCTAAATATCCATCTTCATCACATAGCTGTAACAGCCGTTTCATTTGCTGTCAAATTAGCATAATAACCAACTTTATTTTTGGTTGTGTATTAACTGTGATAGCATTGTTCACCACAGTAATTTCAGCTCGTTACAGACAACCACTGTCTCTCTCTGGATGTCTCAAAGTCACTCCCATGTTTCATTGCTAAGCCAAATTGTTAACTGACTATATACGAGAAAGCTCAAATGTGACATATCATTCACAGTATATCAACTGCTAAAGTCCCAGGATGTTTCTAACATCTCTCTGCTAGTACCTAAACCGCTGGGTTTTGTGCAGTTGGACAGTGCTACTCACAGTGACAAGATCAGGTTAGTTGGAAACTGAATTTATGATCCAATTAGATAGGAATAAGAAGTTAATTCAATCTTACTTACACACTCCCCCCCATATGCTCAAAATGTGATCTCAAAATATGGTACTATATCAAAAATATTGACTTCAAAATGTGCCCTTGTTATACAAATGAAACAGGCTTGGTTATGTTTCCACTTGACTGAATAAATATGTATTCAATGTTCATGTACAGTCATATGAAAAGGTTTGGGCACCCCTGACAATTTCCATGGTTTCCATTTATAAATAATTGGGTGTTTGGATCAGCAATTTCATTTTGATCTATCAAATAACTGATGGACACAGTAATATTGCAGTAGTGAAATGAGGTTTATTGGATTAACAGAAAATTTGCAATATGCATCAAAACAAAATTAGACCGGTGCATAAATTTGGGAACTCCAATAAAAAAATCACATCCATATTTAGTAGAGCCTCCTTTTGCTAAAATAACAGCCTCTATACGCTTCCCATAGCCTCTAATGAGTGTCTGGATTCTGTATGAAGGTATTTTTGACAATTCCTCCTTACAAAACATCTCCAGTTCAGTTAGATTTGATGGTTGCCGAGCATGGACAGCCCGCTTCAAATCATCCCACAGATTCTCAATGATATTCAGGTCTGGGGACTGGGATTGCCATTCCAGAACATTGTACTTGTTCCTCTGCATAAATGCCTGGGTAGATTTTGAGCAGTGTTTTGGGTTGTTGTCTTGTTGAAATATCCAACCCTGGCGTAACTTCAACTTTCTGACTGATTCTTCAACATTATTCCCAAGAATCTGCTGATAGTTGAAAGTCGCATGGATTCCACTCTAACAAGATTCCCAGTACCGGCACTGGCCACACAGCCCAACAGCATGATGGAACCCCCACTAAATTTGACTGTGGGTAGCAAGTGTTTTTCTTGGAACACAGTTTTTTTGCCGCCATGTATAACGTCCCTTGTTATGACCAAATAACTCAATCTTTGTTTCATCAGTCCACAGCACCTTTTTCCAAAATGATGCTGGCTTGTCCAAATGCGCATTTGCATACCTCAAGCGACTCTGTTTGTGGCGTGTTGGCAGAAAAGGCTTCTTCCGCATCACTCTCCCATACAGCTTCTCCTTGTGCAAAGTGCGCTGAATTGTTGAACGATGCACAGTGACACCATCTGCAGCAAGATGTTGTAGGTCTTTGGAGGTGGTCTGTGGGCTGTCTTTGACCGTTCTCACCATCCTTCGCCTTTGCCTCTCCGATATTTTACTTGGCCTGCCACTTCTGGTCTTAACAAGAACTGTGCCTGTGGTCTTCCATTTCCTCACTATATTCCTCACAGTGGACACTGACAGCTTAAATCTCTGCAATAGCTTTTTGTAGCCTTCCTCTAAACCATAATGTTGAACAGTCTTTGTTTTCAGGTCATTTGAGAGTTGTTTTGAGGCCCCCATGTTGCCACTCTTCAGAGGAGAGTCAAAGAGAACAACAACTTGCAACTGGCCACCTTAAATACCCTTTCTCATGATTGGATGCACTTGCCTATGAAGTTGAAGGCTTAATGAGCTCACCAAACCAATTATGTTCCAATTAATCAGTGCTAAGTAGTTACAGGTATTCAAATCAACAGAATGACAAGGGTGCCCACATTTTTGCATAGCCTATTTTTCACATCTGATTTAATTTCATACAACTTTATATTGCTACACTAAAAATCTTTGTCTGGACAATACCCCTGTACTCAGCTTTTATTAGAAAATGAATGGCATGCCACTGTGATGATTTTCTGTGACGGCAGAGTCAATTATTATGCAGCCTCAGAGGGGTGCCCAAACTTTTTCATACGACTGTATTTCTATTGGTTGGTTAAATGTACATATCAATAAGGCGTTATGTCATTGGTCATGCATGCAGATAGGGGGAGATCGCAAATGTAAATTCTTCCCAGTCAGATACTGCCATGCAAGCGGTAGGTCAAGTTCTGAAAAACTGGATTCTATTGTCACATTTACAATATGTACATCGCCTGATGTGTGTAACCTGTAGGTATAAGGTACCAGTTAGATATTGGGGGCATCCTGGGATTAGATTCTGTATGTTATTGCTGTAAGCATGCTCTAAATTGTAATGATGACATTAGCCCCTGCTAATTCACTTATTTCCATGTTAAACAGACAAATCACAAATCTACAGCCATCAACATCCTGTTGTCCTGCACATCTAATGTGCTTCCTTGTGTCTATCGTCAGAATAAACACCAACTGGGATCGACAGCCAGACAGTCCTTTCTTTAAAAACACAACGCAAGAGAGTTATGAAGTATGATCACATCAGATACAAACATGGGTATCCTCTGTAAATGAATTATTGGAAGTTTGTCAATGTCCTTTAATGTCTTCAATTCATGCCTCCAATAGGCAAGCGTCTTGCTTTTAGAATAGGAAAGACATGTTCAATTGCCTACAACACACAGAGATTCTCAATTTCTCCAGAGGAGGGATTATTTGTCATTCCTGATCAAGAAGTTGTAAAGCATTCAGTCCTTTTCAAAGGATGAAACAAATCACAGGCAGGGAAAGTTAGATTTAAATTTGCTCAACTTCCAGTAAGAATATAGTATCCACACAGGGGGTTTAATTTACAGAAAATACTAGGGCTACTCTCCATTTCTGGGTGTTGATCAGTGTTTTTAGCCTTTGGACTCAAAGCTCATGACAAATACCTGCAAAACCACCAAATCTGTTGGCTCACGTGGCTGCCATGTTTTTTCTCCAAGAAACAGCCTACAGCAGTCAGCCTGAGGGCCAGTCATGCATTCCACACACAGTATCAGTCAAACATTTGGACACCTACACATTCCAAGGTTTTTCTTTATTTTTACCATTAGACATCAAAACTGAAATAACACATACGGAATCATGCAGTAACCAAACAAGTGTTAAACAAATCAAAATATATTTTAGATTTTAGATTCTTCAAAGTAGCCACACATTGCCTTGACAGCTTTGCACACTCCTGGCATTCTCTCAACCAGCTTCATGAGGTAGTCACCTGGAATGCATTTCAATTAACAGGTGTGCCTTGTTAAAAGTACATTTTTGGAATGTCTTTCCTTCTTAATGTGTTTGAGCCAATCAGTTGTGTTCTGACAAGGTAGAAAGAAAATAGCCATGTTTGGTAAAAGACCAAGTCCATATTATGGCAAGAACAGCTCAAATAAGCAAAGAGAAACTACAGTCGATCATTACTTTAAGACATGAAGATCAGTCAATAGGGAACATATCAAGAACTTTGAACGTTTCTTCAAGTGCAGTCGCAAAAACCATGAAGTGCAATGATGAAACTGGCTCTCATGAGGACTGCCACAGGAAAGGAAGACCCAGAGTTACCTCTGCTGCAGAGGATAAATTCATTAGATTAAAAGGTACCTCCGATTACAGCCCAAATAAATGCTTCACAGGGCTCAAGTAACAGACATCTCAACATCAACTGTTCAGAGGAGACATGAATCAGGCCTTCATGGTCAAATGACTCCAGAGAAACCACTAATAAAAGGACACCAATAAGAGACTTGCTTGGGCCAAGAAACACGAGCAATGGACATCAGACCAGAGGAAATCTGCACTTTGGTCTGATGAGTCCAAATTTGAGATTGGTTACAACTGCCATGTCTTTGTGAGACGCAGAGCAGGTGAACAGATTCTCGGCGTGTGTGGTTCCCACTCTGAAGCATGGAGGTGGTGGTATGATGGTGCTTTGCTGGTGAAACTGTGATTTATTTAGAATTCAAGGCACACAACCACCATGGCTACAACAGCAATAGGCCATCCCATCTGGTTTGTGCTTAGTGGGACTATAATTGTTTTTCAACAGGACAATGACCCAACACACCTCCAGGTTGTGTAAGCGCTATTTGACCACGGAGAGTGACAGAGTGCTGCATCAAATGACCTGGCCTCCACAATCAACCGACCTCAACCTATATTGAGATATTTTTTATTTCACCTTCATTTAACCAGGTAGGCTAGTTGAGAATAAGTTCTCATTTACAACTGCGACCGAAACAGTTACACATGGAATATACAAACACACAGTAAATAACACAATAGAGAATAAAATGTTAATATACAGTGCGTGCAAATGAGCTAAGGGAGGCAATAAATAGGCCATAGTGTCTAAATAATTACAATTTAGCAACTAAAACACTGGAGTGTTAGATGTGCAGAAGATGAAGGTGCAAGTAGAGACATTCGGGTGCAAAGGAGCAAAAAAAATAATAACTGTAGTTGGATGGGCTATTTACAGATGGACTATGTACAGGTGCAGTGATCTGTGAGCTGCTCTGACAGCTGGTGCTTAAAGTTAGTGAGGGAGATATGGGTCTCCAGCTTCAGTGATTTTTGCAATTCGTTCCAGTTATTGGCAGCAGAGAACTGGAAGGAAAGGTGGCCAAATGAGGAATTGGCTTTGGGGGTGACCCTTGAAATATACCTGCTGGAGCATGTGCTACAGGTGGGTGCTGCTATGGTGACCAGTAAGCTGAGATAAGGTGGGGCTTTACCTAGCGAAGACTTATAGATGACCTGGAGCCAGTGGATTTGGCGACGAATATGAAGCGAGGGCCAGCCAACGAGAGCATACAGGTTGCAGTGGTGGGTAGTATATGGGGCTTTGGTGACAAAACAGATGGCACTGTGATAGCCTCCAACACTAAGCAACTGGATGCAGTCTATTTTGTAAATGACAACGCTTAAGTCAAGGATCGGCAGGATAGTCAGTTTTACGAGGGCAGCATGAGTGAAGGATGCATTGTTGCGAAATAGGAAGCCGAGTTTAGATTTAATTTTGGATTGGAGATGCTTAATGTGAGTTTGGAAAGAGAGTTCACAGTCTAACCAGACACCTACAGTGAGGGAAAAAAGTATTTGATCCCCTGCTGATTTTGTATGTTTGCCCACTGACAAAGAAATGATCAGTATATAATTTTAATGGTAGGTTTATTTGAACAGTGAGAGACAGAATAACAACAAAATCCAGAAAAACGCATGTCAAAAATGTTATAAATTGATTTGCATTTTAATGAGGGAAATAAGTACTTGACCCCTCTGCAAAACATGACTTAGTACTTGATGGCAAAACTCTTATTGACAATCACATAGGTCAGACGTTTCTTGTAGTTGGCCACCAGGTTTGCACACATCTCCGGAGGGATTTTGTCCCACTCCTCTTTGTAGATCTTCTCCAAGTCATTAAGGTTTCGAGGCTGACGTTTGGCAACTCGAACCTTCAGCTCCCTCCACAGATTTTCTATGGGATTAAGGTCTGGAGACTGGCTAGGCCACTCCAGGACCTTAATGTGCTTCTTCTTGAGCCACTCCTTTGTTACCTTGGCCGTGTGTTTTGGGTCATTGTCATGCTGGAATACCCATCCACGACCCATTTTCAATGCCCTGGCTGAGGAAAGGAGGTTCAGACCCAAGATTTGATGGAACATGGCCCCGTCCATCGTCCCTTTGATGCGGTGAAGTTGTCCTGTCTCCTTAGCAGAAAAAAAACCCAAAGCATAATGTTTCCACCTCCATGTTTGACAGTGGGGATGGTGTTCTTGGGGTCATAGGCAGCATTCCTCCTCCTCCAAACACGGCTAGTTGAGTTGATGCCAAAGCGCTCCATTTTAGTCTCATCTGACCACAACACATTCACCCAATTGTCCTCGGAATCATTCAGATGTTCATTGGCAAACTTCAGACGGTCATGTATATGTGCTTTTTTGAGCAGGGGGACCTTGCGGGCGCTGCAGGATTTCAGTCCTTCACAGCGTAGTGTGTTACCAATTGTTTTCTTGGTGACTATGGTCCCAGCTGCCTTGAGATCATTGACAATATCCTCCTGTGTAGTTCTGGGCTGATTCCTCACCATTCTCATGAGCATTGCAACTCCACGAGGTGGAGCCCCAGGACGAGGGAGATATAGTTTCTTCCATTTGCACCAACTTTTGTCACCTTCTCGCCAAGCTGCTTGGCGATGGTATTGTAGCCCATTCCAGCCTTGTGTAGGTCTACAATCTTGTCCCTGACATCCTTGGAGAGCTCTTTGGTCTTGGCCATGATGGAGAGATTGGAATCTGATTGATTGCTTCTGTTGACAGGTGTCTTTTATACAGGTAACAAACTGAGATTAGGAGCACTTGCTTTAAGAGTGTGCTCCTAATCTCAGCTCGTTACCTGTATAAAAGACACCTGGGAGCCAGTAATCTTTCTGATTGAGAGTGGGTCAAATACTTATTTCCCTCATTAAAATGCAAATCAATTTATAAAACATTTTTGACATGCGTTTTTCTGGATTTTTTTGTTGTTATTCTGTCTCTCACTGTTCAAATAAACCTACCATTAAAATTATAGACAGATTATTTCTTGGTAAGTGGGCAAACATACAAAATCAGCAGGGGGGTCAAATACTTGTCCCCTCTCACTGTAGGTATTTGTAGTTGTCCACATATTCTAAGTCAGAGTAGTGATAGACGGGCGGGCAGGTGCGGGCAGCGATCGGTTGAAGAGCATGCATTTAGTTTTACTTGCATTTAAGAGCAGTTGGAGGCCACGGGACGAGAGTTGTATGGCATTGAAGCTCGTCTGGAGGTTATTTAACACAGTGTCCAAAGAAGGTCCAGAAGTATACAGAATGGTGTTGTCTGCGTAGAGGTGGATCAGAGAATCACCAGCAGCAAGAGCGAAAACATTGATGAAAAACAGAGAAAAGAGTTAGCCCGAGAATTGAACCCTTTGGCACCCCCATAGACTGCCAGAGGTCCGGACAACAGGCCCACCGATTTGAAACACTGAACTCTGAGAAGTAGTTGGTGAATCAGGCGAGACAGTAATTTGAGAAACCAAGGCTGTTGAGTCTGCCGATAAGAATGTTGTGATTGATGGAGTCGAAAGCCTTAGCCAGGTCAATGAATACGACTGCACAGTATTGTCTCTTATCAATGGCGGTTATGATCTCATTTAGGACCTTGAGCCTGGCTGAGGTGCACCCATGACCAGTTTGGAAACCAGATTGCATAGCGGAGAAGGTACGGTGGGATTTGAAATGGTCGGTGATCTGTTTGTTAACTTGGCTTTCGAAGACCTTAGAAAGGCAGGGTAGGATAGATATAGGTCTAGAGTGTCTCCCCCTTTGAAGAGTGGGATGACCGCGGCAGCTTTCCAATCTTTGGGGATCTCAGACAAAACGAAAGAGAGGTTGAACAGGCTAGCAATAGGGGTTGCAACAATTTCAGCTGATAAGTTTAGAAAGAGAGGGTCCAGATTATCTAGCCCTGCTGATTTGTAGGGGAGAAAGGGGAGAAATGGGGGAGGCTTGGGCAAGATGCTGTCGGGGGTGCAGGGCAGTTGACCGGGGTAGGGGTAGCCAGGTGGAAAGCATGGCCAGCCATAGAGAAATGCTTGTTGAAATTCTCAATTATTGTGGATTTATCAGTGGGGACAGTGTTTCCTAGCCTCAGTGCAGTGGGCAGCTGGGATGGAGGTGCTCTTATTCTCCATGAATTTTACAGTGTCCCAGAACTTTTTGGGGGTTTGTGCTGCAGGATGCAAATTTCTGTTTGAAAAAGCTAGCCTTTGCTTTCCTAACTGCCTGTGTGTATTGGTTCCTAACTTCCCTGAAGAGTTGCATATCGCAGGGGCTATTTGATGTTAATGCCATACGCCACAGATGGTTCGGGATGAGTTGGACCGCAGAGTGCAGGAAAAGCCACCAACAAGTGCTCAGCATATGTGGGAACTCCTTCAAGACTGTCAGAGAAGCATTCCAGGTGAAGCTGTTTGAGAGAATGCCAAGAGTGTGCAAAGCTGTCATCAAGGCAACGGGTGGCTACTTTGAAGAATCTAAAATGTATTTTGATTTGTTTAACACTTTTTTGGTTAATACATGATTCCATGTATTATTTCATAGTTGAGAAAACTATTATTCTACAATGTGGCAAATAGTAAAAATACAGAAAAACCCTTGAATGTGTAGGTGTGTCCAAACTTTTGACAAGTGCTGTACGTATTATCAATGTGCCTTGCTTTCAGTGGGTGACAACATAAATTGATAAAATTAGTAGCCTGCACAGAGAATTGACATAGACAACTAACAACCTTGACAAAACTTTTGTCTAATCATTTCTCATTTGCCAATATGTTAAAGGTAATATTTTAAAGTTTACAAAGTAAAATCAGGTAAAACAGGGTATGTACAGTACTAGCTACAGAGCCTTCAGAAAGAATTCACATCCCTTGACTGTTCCACATTTTGTTGTTACAGCCTGAATTAAAAAATAGATTAAATGTAGACTTAGACAAAAAATACCCCATAATGTCAAAGTGGAATTATGTTTTTTAATTTTATTTTTCCAATTAATAAAAAATGAAAAGCTGAAATGCCTTAAGTATTCAACAGCTTTGTGATAGCAAGCCAAAATAAGTTCCGGAGTAGAAATGTGCTTAACAAGTCACATAAGTTGCATGGACTTATGCTGTTCAACAATAGTGTTTCACTGGATTTTTTTAATGACCATCTCTGTACCCCACACACGCAATTATCTGTAAGGTCCCCGAGCGGGGGACTAGGTCAGGATTTTTTTTTTTAAATACGGAATGGAGCCAAGCACATGCAAAATCCTAGAGGAAAACCTGGTTCAGTCTGCATTCCACCAGACACTGAGTGATTGAGTCACTTTTCAGCAGGATAATAAGATAAAACACAAGGCCAAATCTACTCTGGAGTTGCTAACAAGAAGACAGTGGATGTTCCTGAGTGGCCGGGTTAGATTTTCAAGCAGATTTGCAACTATGGCAAGCCCTGAAAATTGTTGTCTAGCAACAATCAACAAATTTGACAGAGCTTGAAGAATTTTGCAAAGAATAATGGGAAATGTTGTACAATCCAGGTGTGAAAAGATCTTAGAGACTTTCCCAGAAAAACTCACAGCTGTAGTCGCTGCCAAAGGTGATTCTAACATGTATCGATTCTGGGGTGTGAATACTGATCTCATTTAAATTTCTGTGTTTAATTGTCAATACATTTGCAAAAAAAGTTTATTAAAAACATGTTGTTTTCACTTTGTCATTATGGGGTAGTGTGTGTAGATGGGTGAGAGAAAAATATATTTTAAACAGTAACACAGTTCCACAACAAAATGTGGAATAAGTCAAGGGGTATGAATACTTTCTGAAGGCAGTGTGATTAAAAGGGAGGATGTCATCAGCACACAAAATAGTTCTGGTATGACTCAAGTCTTAAAACAGGTTTTACCCAAATTAAAAGACCACAGCGGCAAGAGATACAACAGCTCTTGAAATTAGTTCTAGTCTTCTGAACAACTCCAAACTATTGAACAGTTGCCTTATCCCTCAGTCAAAAGTTAATTCCCACAGATGTCAATAAACACAACACATTTACAGTGGCTTTGTTCACATTTGTTCCTCATCTGCATGGCCTTGGTTGTTCTAGATTTCCACAGTGGTACACTAAGACAAGCCAAAACTGTTAGGATCATGTCTTCCCTTAGGCTTTGCCTGTGAGCCTGTACATTTCCAATAAGACCTAGAACTGACAATGTTCTTCAAACAGTGATTTTGTTGTGTCTAAGGCAACAAGCAAATTTATGAGTGCCATCTGTAACTTAGACCTGGGCGGGCACTGGGGTTGTAAAACAATCACTTACTGCTGTAAAGGAAGGAAACTAAACACAACTCCACTTTTTACAAAGTTAAGAAACACTGTCTCTAAACCTCAATCATACAATAACTGCACACATTAATTTTCTTAAATACTATAGGATTGACCGATTGTAATAAGTAACTCAAGCTATGTAAAAATAGACTTTTGTCCTCATAGATCTTCAGCATCTGGTAGGTAGGCGAGGTAGACCCAATTCCCCCAGATCTACAGAGGGCATCAAAATGTGTATATGGGCATGGGGCAGGAGCAGTACGCCATGAGTGTTAGAATGTAATGGGTGCATTCTGTTCAAATCACAGTGAGAGGGAACATTCACAGACAGCAAATGGAAATCTGAATATCAATTATGCAAAAGCAGAGCTGGGGAGTATTTGTAAACTCAAAGAAATCCAGAAAACCCAATAACACTCAAATTCTACTGGCAAATCCATTGTTCATCCTTCCAATAAAACAAAGCACATTGTTGAAGGGTAAAAATGGGATCTGCCCTCTTCCATAAAACATGATTAGCCCAAGGAAAATAAATTGAAACAGGGTCTTAGGGCAAATCTGAGGCAGCAGCACTTTCATTAAAAGCACAAAGAGGCTCTATTCCAGTTAGTGTTGGTCGTCCTCAGAACCACTCCCGACCTGTGCTCTTCACACAATCCCAAACTCTTCTGGGAAGTGCAGTCTCTCAAACACATGAGATTGTTTTGTCAAAGCTGAGAACAAGTTGGTTACAAAGAGTCAATGTTCACACTTGACAGAGGGCCAATAAATACAAACAGAAAGTGTGAGACCTTTCAGGGCAGTAGCCCTCTCTCTACACATAAACAGTTGAAGCCTAGAAGGAAACCCCTGTTTAGTCAGCAGAGTAGTGAGGATGGCCTGTGTGTTATAAGTCCTCATGCCAAAGTACACATTCCTGCTGGTACCATCCCTGGCCAGTCCCTTCAGAGTCATATTACTGTCTTACAGGCTGTACGGTGGCTTGAGCACATCTGCACCTTGTTAGACATAATACTGTCAGGGAGACAATCTTACTTATCCAAGTATTACAACCATGTGTGTCCAAGTGGTTTTACTGCCTCCTGTTCTACAGAGAGACTAAGCGTTGGAAAGCATTAGATTAATACTTCATCACTAGAATAGACTTGACACACTATTGTAAACCTTATCAGGAAATCAAAGATGACAAAATGAAAAATGGAGTAAGCATTGAGGAAATGTATTTCTTTGACCATAATTCAGACTGGTGTGCCTAATCTTTAGTCATTACATTAATTGGACTTGATTTACACTCATTACCTGTAATGTAATAAAGCAGTAATGAATGTGTCCTATGAATGCTTTATAACGAGAGTCAACGTAATTCCTCACATGCCTGTGGTGTACTGTATCTCTATATCGACAGGTCCTATGGAAAATGGAGCCATTGTGTACTGGGCAGCGCAGACCAGTGGGGTTTTGCCCAAACAGCCTCTGGCTTCCTTGACAGAAATATATGGTGGTGAAGCATTTGCAATTCAGAATGTAATGACTTCTGAATGGAGACATTTGACAAGGCGAAGACAAAAGAGAGGGATGAATGCTGCATTGAGTGGTGAAATGTTTATGCAGCTTATTAGCCGATAATAAGCTGCATAAACATTTCACCACTCAAAGCAGCATCCATCCCTCTCTTTTGTCTTCGCCTTGTCAAATGTCTCCATTCAGAAGTAGTGGTACTTGTCAAAACACTGTATGCCTAACCAACTGTCTCAATCATTAAAAAAATCGAATTTTTCATCTTTCATGGACCCATAGAAAGGTCAGTTACATATATCTCACAAGTTATATATATTCCTCAGAAGAGGAAAAAGTCAAAAAGTCATAATAAAAGTCATAATTTAAAAGCTCACAGAGTAAAATTATTTCAGAGTAGGCTCCTTTCCTCGTCATGGCACTGAGTACTACAACTGCTGGAGGTGACGAGCTCAAAGCACCCAAACCACCCTATCGAACAAAACAATCATCGAAAAACACTGACAGTTATGTACATCAGTGGAGCTCCTCAAGCACTGCAAGAAGACAGATCAGCTCCAAACTAGGTCCATTTATATGGCTTAGCCAGGGAACAGATACAGTTGAAGTAGGAAGTTTAAATACAACTTAGCCAAATACGTATATGTATTTCTGCAATCTGCAAACATATGCACACGTGTACATATGCACACTATGCACGGATGCACCCACGAACAGGCACACACACATACAAGCTCACACACACGCACCCACACAACCGCAAGCATACACACACATGCAGAAACTGTCCTTTTGCAATGAAGCTGACAGCTTAAACACAGTAAACATCAAACAAGCTTCGAAGGCTGTTCATACACACATACACAACTTCGGGCCCTTAGCATACAGAGAAACAAAGAATCACCTGGAAACAAGGAACAACAAATGATAATAATAATACTGTACTCAGTTTTTCACAATTCCTGACATTTAATCCTAGTAAAAAGTCCCTCCCTTAGGTCAGTTAGTATCACCACTATTTTAAGAATGTGAAATGTCAGAATAATAGTAGAGAGAAAGAATAAAAGCTTAAATAAATCATTCATCACATTCCCAGTGGGTCAGAAATGTACATACACTCAATTAGTATTTGGTAGCATTGCCTTTAAATTAACTTGGGTGAAACGTTTTGGGTAGCCTTCCACAATCTTCCCACAATAAGTTGGGTGAATTTTGGCCCATTCCTCCTGACAGAGCTGGTGTAACGGAGTCAGGATTGTAGGCCTCCCTGCTCCCACATGCTTTTTCAGTTCTGCCCACACATTTTCTATAGGATTGAGGTTAGGGCTTTGTGATGGCCACTCCAATACCTTGACTGTTGTCCTTAAGCCATTTTGCCACAACTTTGGAAGTATGCTTGGGGTCATTGTCCATTTGGAAGACCCATTTGCAACCAAGCTTTAACTTCCTGACTGACGTCTTGAGATGTCGCTTCAATATATGCACATAATTTTCCTCCCTCATGTAGCCATCTATTTTGTGAAGTGCACCAGCAAAGCACTCCAACAACATGATGCTGCCACCCCCGTGCTTCACGGTTGGGCTAGTGTTCTTCGGCTTGCAAGCCTCCCCCTTTTTGCTCCAAACATAACAATGGTCAGTATGGCCAACCAGTTCTATTTTTGTTTCATCAGACCAGAGGATATTTCTCCAAAAAGTACTATCTTTGTCCCCATGTGCAGTTGCAAACGGTAGTCTGGCTTTTTTATGGCGGTTTTGGAGCAGTGGCTTCTTCCTTGCTGAGCGGCCTCTCAGGTTATGTCGATATAGGACTCATTTTACTGTGGATATAGATACTTTTGTACCCGTTTCCTCCAGCATCTTCACAGGGTCCTTTGCTGTTGTTCTGGGATTGATTTGCACTTTTCGCACCAAAGTACGTTCATCTCTAGGAGACCGAACACGTTTCTTCCTGAGCGGTATGGCGGCTGCATGGTCCCATGGTGTTTATACTTGCATACTATTGTTTTACAGATAAACGTGGTACCTTCAGGCATTTGGAAATTGCTCTCAAGGATGAACCAGACTTATGAAGGTCTACAATATATTTTCTGAGGTCTTTGGTTTGTTTTGATTTTCCCATGATGTCAAGCAAAGAGGCACAGAGTTTGACAGGTACGCCTCCAACTGACTTAAATGATGTCAATAAGCCTATCGGAAGCTTCTAAAGCCATGACATCATTTTCTGGAATTTTCCAAGCAGTCAACTCAGTGTATGTAAACTTCTGACCCACTGGAATTGTGAAACAGTGAATAAGTGAAATAATCTGTCTGTAAACAATTATTGGGAAAATTACCTGTGTCATGCACAAAGTAGATGTCCTAACAGACTTGCCAAAACAATAGTTTGTTAACAATACATTTGTGGAGTGGTTGAAAAACTAGTTTTAATGACTCCAACCTAAGTGTATGTAAACTTCCGACTTCAACTGTAAGAGCAACACACAGGATAAAGACAAGTAGACAACAACCCACAAAAACAGTAGTTCCTGCTGATCAGGAGCAGAGGAGAGATTTAACTTGGGGTTTCACACTTTGTGATCAACTGGCCCATCCAGTCCATCTTTATTCAGCCTAGTCAATATTAGATCAGGGATCGCTCTGCTGGATCAAAAGGGCAGAAACTGGAAGGGCCTGGAATGCTCTCTAAACACTTTTTCTGGCTCCATGTTAAACCACATACAAGGCAAAGGTCAGGATAGAGTAGGGGCATCAAAAGCAATGTGCTCTCCACATGACAACACATTTCCCCTCACAGGTAGGCTAAAGATAAACAGTGGGAGTGGTGGTAAGAGACAACAACCTAGCGTCATTTCCACGCAATTATTCATATGAATCAACCCAAGTGCATCCTCCGACACATACATAGCAGGAAAATAAATTTTGGGGGATTTCAAAAAACGGACTTGGGTCCTATGCAGAGTTATTCCGTAAACAGAGATTGCAACATGCCACATCATTATAAATTGTCTGAGGAGAATAAAACTGCACTAGGTGTTGGCTCTGACCGAGGGAATAGTATTCCAGGAGGACTAGGTGTTGGCTCTGACCGAGGGAATAGTAACCCAGGAGGACTAGGTGTTGGCTCTGACCGAGGCAATAGTATTCCAGGAGGACTAGGTGTTGGCTCTGACCGAGGGAATAGTAACCAAGAAGGACTAGGTGTTGGCTCTGACCGAGGCAATAGTATTCCAGGAGAACTAGGTGTTGGCTCTGACCGAGGCAAAAGTATTCCAGGAGGACTAGGTGTTGGCTCTGACCGAGGGAATAGTAATCCAGGAGGACTGGGTGTTGGCTCTGCCTGATGGAATAGTAACCCAGGAGGACTAGGTGTTGGCTCTGACCGAGGGAATAGTAATCCAGGAGGACTGGGTGTTGGCTCTGACCGAGGGAATAGTAATCCAGGAGGACTGGGTGTTGGCTCTGACCGAGGGAATAGTAATCCAGGAGGACTAGGTGTTGGCTCGGACCACGGGAATAGTAATCCAGGAGGACTAGGTGTTGACTCTGCCTGAAGGAATAGTAACCCAGGAGGACTAGGTGTTGGCTCTGCCTGATGGAATAGTAACCCAGGAGGACTAGGTGTTGGCTCTGACCGAGGGAATAGTAATCCAGGAGGACTGGGTGTTGGCTCTGACCGAGGGAATAGTAATCCAGGAGGACTAGGTGTTGGCTCTGACCACGGGAATAGTAATCCAGGAGGACTAGGTGTTGGCTCTGACCACGGGAATAGTATTCCAGGAGGACTAGGAACTAGAGGTCGACCGATTAACCGAAATGTCCGATTAATTGGGGCCGATTTCAAGTTTTCATAACAATCGGAAATCGGTATTTTTGGGCGTCGATTTGCAGATTTTACACCTTTATTTAATCTTTATTTAACTAGGTAAGTCAGTTAAGAACATATTCTTATTTTCAATGACGGCCTAGGAACAGTGGTGTTACGGATACAGGTATCCTGTGTGTGTGTGTGTGTGTGTGTGTGTGTGTGTGTGTGTGTGTGTGCTTTTCACTCCTCTACTCACAGGTGAAAATAATCACTCCCCAATCAGTCACCAATCATCAATCAGAAGACACACCTCCTCCTGTTTCCTACCCAATCATAGTTCCTTTCCCTTGGTTTAAAAACCCTGTCAGTTGTTTGCTCTGGAGCTCAATCTCTCTGTAAATGCCATATGTCTGTAGATCGCTCTGTTTCACCCGCTCCTACTATGGCTCTATCGCTCTTTATATATTGAGCATTCTTTTGCTTGAGCACCTCCATATCACTTTGTCCTAACCTGTTAGTATTGTTTGTTGGTTATGGTGTTTGTTTGCTGGTGGGAAAAGGGAGAAACGTGACAAGTCGCCCATGGGCATACACTACCCATAGGTAGACTTTGTTAAATACACTAGTTGGAACTGGGCGGACCACCCACTGTATTTTTGGTTAGTTAGCTGTTAAAATAGGCTAGTCTAGCTTAGGGGTGTTTTGGATGCTTATTGTTTCTTTCCTTGGGTCCAGCTCAGCCCCTTTTCCTGCCCCCCATTATCGTGCGTTTACTAATAAACCCTGAGTTTGACGGTAGATTTCAGTTGTCGTGGTTATTTCGTTCTCACTTTTACATTGTCACTATTATAAATTGCATGAGTTATGTTACGGGTCTCGTTACCATCCCCCCTAGACTGTCGGGCCAAAAGGGATTCGTAACAAGTGGGTTCACTGCCTTGTTCAGGGGCAGAACGACAGATTTTCACCTTGTCAGCTCGGGGCAACCTTAACTAGTTCAACGCAATAACGACTTGCTCTCGTTGCACTCCAAAAGGAGGCTGCCTGTTACGCGAATGCAGTAAGGTAAGTTGCTAGCTAGCATTAAACTTATCTTAAATCAATCAATCATAGTCACTAGTTAACTACACATGGTTGGTGATATTACTGGATATTATCTAGCGTGTCCTGCGTTGCATATAATCTGACTGAGCATACAAGTATCTGACTGAGCGGTGGTAGGCAGAAGCAGGCGCAAAAACATTCATTCAAACAGTACTTTCGTGCGTTTTGCCATCAGCTCTTCGTTGTGCATCAAGCATTGTGCTTTTAATGACTTCAAGCCTATTTAGCTCCCGAGATGAGGCTCGTAACTGACGTGAAATGGCTAGATAGTTAGCGCGCGCTAATTGTCGGTGTGTTGCTGGTTTGAGCCCAGGGAGGAGCGAAGAGAGGGACGGAAGCTATACTGTTACACTGGCAAACCTAAAGTGCCTATAAGAACATCCAATAGTCAAAGGTTAATGAAATACAAATGGTAGAGGGAAATAGTCCTATAATAACTACAACCTAAAAATTCTTAACTGGGAATATTGAAGACTCATGTTAAAAGGAACCACCAGCTTTCATATGTTCTGAGCAAGGAACTGAAACATTAGCTTTCTTACATGGCACATATTGCACTTTTACTTTCTTCTCAAACACTTTGTTTTGCATTATTTTAACCAAATTGAACATGTTTCATTATTTACTTGAGGCTAAATTTATGTTATTGATGTATTATATTAAGTTCAAATAAGTGTTCATTCAGTATTTTTGTAATTGTAAAAATCGGCCTATTAAATCGGTATCGGCGTTAAAATAATAATGGGTCGACCTCTACTAGGAACACTCAAATATCAGAATACATTTGTGAATGAATACCATTATTATTACAAACATTATTTCAGCAAATGAATCAAACATCCAGTGAGCTGTTCAAAACTGAACAAAATGTAACCTGAGGATTCAGTTATGACATCAGCAGAGAATGAAGAAACTCTCCCTCTGCTTTAAAACACACTTGATATTTTTTATGTACACTTCCCAATGCATTAAATCATTATTATTCCAAAGAAAGCTTTGATGTAAAAGCTGAGGAAGCACAGCATGGCCATTCACACTCGCAGGCGCAGCTACAATGTTGTCCGCTGAGCCAGAGCAGAACAACCAGCTTGTCAATAATTGTGTTGCAGAGCGGAGATCAGATCAAACACATTGGAGCCAGAGATAAAAGCTGCCAATCTGGTTACCATACAAGTCCAGTGAGTGCATTCTCACCAAGCCGTAGCAGCTCCGAATACAATAATGTGACAGGTCGGGAAAGCATCCATCATCCGGCCTGGCTGCTAAACACTGACGACCTCCAACCTGCATGGCTGCATAGAGGCCTAATTTAAGGCCTTTCAGTATATAGTTTACTCAGTCAGTTCAAGGCAGCAATTTTCTCTGTTTAGGTTAAGTCTCCAAAGTGAAAGTGTTGGGTTGAAACTGTAAATGTCTGGGAGATGTTTTGGGTAAAATGTCTGTAAACAAGAACTTGCTCGGTGGAGAGCAATAAATTTGATTATATTTAAATAGTTACAGAGGCCTCCTGAGCTGTGAGTACAGACAGAAGCCTGAACGTCTGATGTACATTCCTTCACACCATTCACTGTAAGATGCAAAAAAGGGTCAGGTAGCCTAGCGGTTAAGAGCGTTGGGCCAGTAACTGAAAGGTCGCTGGTTCAAATTGCAAAGCAGACTAAGTGAAACATCTGTCGATGTGCCCTTTTATAATGTGTTTTTATTTTACTAGCCAAGTCACTTAATTAAGAACAAATTCTTATTTACAATGACCGCATACCCCGGCCAAACCCTAACGACGCTCGGCCAATTGTGTACCGCCCTGTGGGATTCCCAATCATGGCCAGTTGTGATACAGCCTGGAATCGAACCAGGATCTGTAGTGACACCCCTAGCACTGAGATGCAGTGCCTAAGACCGCCCTTGAGCAAGGTAGTTAACCCTAAGTGTTCCTGTAAGTCGGTCTGGAAAAGAGCCCCTGCTAAATGACTATAATTTTTCATATAAGTGTATTGTTCAATTGAAATACACACATGATTTTTAACATTTATTTAACCAGGAAGGGCTCATTGAGATTTTAAATCTCTTTTTCAAGAGCGTCCTGGCCAAGATAGGCAGCACCAAGTCATTACAAACATTACAGACAAACAACATGAAAAACTACAAGTAATCTAGTAAAAACCATAGAATTCACAAGAGTATAACAAAATCATAAACAGCAAATTAAAAACATTGACAGGTCAGGGAATCAGTCTCAAGATCATCAGTGATTTCAAAATACCAATCGGGACAAGTTCTTCCAGTTTAAAAGTATATTGTAAAGCGTTCCAAGACGATGGCGCAGAGTACATAAAAGCCCTTTTACCAAATTCAGTTTGGACATTTGGAACAGTTAGCAGGATAAAGTCCAGCGAACGAAGAGAGTACCCGCCACATTTCTGAACAATAAAAATGCCCAAATACAAAAGGTAGTAAACCCAAAATGGCTGCAGTAGCAGGAGCCTGTACACAGTCCAAAACAGAGGGGTTCAGTCTGCAGTAGCAGGAGCCTGTAAACAGTCCGAAACACAGGGTTCCAGTCTGCAGTAGCCTGTAAACAGTCCGAAACAGAGGGTTCCAGTCTGGAGTAGCAGGAGCCTGTAAACAGTCCGAAACACAGGGTTCCAGTCTGCAGTAGCAGGAGCCTGTAAACAGTCCGAAACAGAGGGTTCCAGTCTGCAGTAGCAGGAGCCTGTAAACAGTCCGAAACACAGGGTTCCAGTCTGCAGTAGCCTGTAAACAGTCTGAAACAGAGGGTTCCAGTCTGCAGTAGCAGGAGCCTGTAAACAGTCCGAAACAGAGGGTTCCAGTCTGCAGTAGCAGGAGCCTGTAAACAGTCTGAAACAGAGGGTTCCAGTCTGGAGTAGCAGGAGCCTGTAAACAGTCCGAAACAGAGGGTTCCAGTCTGGAGTAGCATGAGCCTGTAAACAGTCTGAAACACAGGGTTCCAGTCTGCAGTAGCAGGAGCCTGTAAACACTCCGAAACAGAGGGTTCCAGTCTGCAGTAGCAGGAGCCTGTAAACAGTCCGAAACAGAGGGTTCCAGTCTGGAGTAGCAGGAGGAAGCATAATGCTGTTGCGCTCTCAACCACCGTGGTCTCCTATTACTGTTGTTCTCCTGCAACAATGCAAAGCAGAATCCACCCAAATCACAGACAGACAGCTCAGATCAGCTGTAGGCCTAACTGTAGATATAGCTTGTCTTACACATGGATAGAAAAACAATGAAAGTGCATTATTTTGCAGGCTCATCTCCTTCCATAACAAAAGTCAGACATCAGATGCCCCCTTCCCACAGAAAGCATACCAGCGGCAACTTTATCACCCCTATTTGAGTACAATGTGGGAGTTCAGCTCAGCAGTGTCATTTGTGAGAGGTACCCTGTGATTTGGCCTTGAGGCGTCCCACTGCCTTGTACTCGCCAGGGAAATAGGTAACTGCTCGCTGATAACTGGAGATTAGGCCTTTGTTAATCAAATCAGAATGCCCATGAGTCCTTATCTAGCTGCACCACCTATCAGCCTAATGTCAAATGTAAGGGACAGAATGAATGATCACAAAATGACAAGAGGAGCGGTTAAGAGCGTTGGTGTTATCACTGGGGTTGGTTACATGATAAAAACACTCATTTTTGCTGAAAGGACAACAACTATAAGTGACGTGTTTGACCTCGTCAATCCTGTATATTAAGGTATCGGAGAAATAAGAATGAAAGACTTGGGAGAGAACTATAGTTCTTAGGCTATATACTACAGGCATTAGCCTATTCCTCAATTGAAATGATATGACCATTAAAAAAACAGGGATTTTAACAATGGCAGACGGACCCATAAGGTTGGCATATTTTGTTACAATGTAGCCTATACATTTCCTGCCAGTATAGCGGGGGAATATATTTCAACAATTAAGTATTTGTAGCAGATATACTTCACTGTTGAGGTCTTCCTAAATAGTCGACTAAGTAAGCTTTGTGTGCGTGAAACGCAGCTCTTCATAAAGTGTTTACAACCGCCCAGCTATTCAATCATAGCGAAATTATACAATACCAGACAGAGCAACGTTCAAATCATACAAGAACTATATCCCTCTTTTCAATCTAATTCAAATAATCTAGTTGATGATGGAAACAGATTTTGGAACGATATAATATTTCATAATATAAACTGCCTATCAAAATAGCCACTTGTTAAACATCTTCACAGTATTTTTTGCTTTTGTCTTGAAAGGATTCCACGGACTAAAATCTCCTGAAAGCGAGCTATGAGGTGTATTTATTACGTTAACGATTTGCCGTTTAAGAACCAAACGGAATCAAACAGAGAAAAACTTAAGTATGTTGGACAAATTCGGTTAGGTCGCAAATCGCTTCGTTCCATTTAAGAAACGTTTTGCAGCAGAATTGACGTAATGAATACACCCCTGATGCATTTTCAATAAGAGCAAAAAGTGTCGGGGGTTAACATACCTTTCGATTTAACGTTGTTCCCGAATAGAAATAATATGCTATGCCAAGCACCCACAGGACCGCGAAGCATAGTAACATTCTCGATTTCCTTCGCATTGCTGTCTGTTTGAATGTGAAATAAATGTCCGATAGCTTTATGCTTTGATTAAAGCGACCTATAATATCCGAGCTGTGTGCCTGCTATCGACGAGCAATATTCAGTGCAGCTTTGGCAGTCCAGCAGAAAAAGCAGGAAACAGCCAACATCACGAGGTTAGAGGGGAAAGGCCGTCTCTAATCCAATCACGCTCCGTGGAAGGAGGAGTGATGGGGGTTGGTACGTTTGTCGCTCTGCAAGCGTTCTTGACATTGACAGAAGAAACATTGTTGCAGTCTTGTGTCGATGTATTAGTGAATTCATCATTTTAGCTTCTGCAACATTGTCGCCGAGGATTTGTGATTTGACCCAGTTTGTGTAACAGATTAAGCGGACCCTGCGGCCTGTGTATATGGTATTGTAATCCATAATATAAGAGTAACAGAGAGGGTTATGTTGTTCACTGTCCCCCACGATGAAATCGGGGAGGGAACTGTGGATCCGTTTCCGTCCATACGTTATTCGTTGGTATGTTCGTTTATTCGTATGTCAGTCACACGCGATATTTTAGAGAGGAAAGTGCACTGGCCAGATTTTGACGAAATGTGGGTGAATTGTCGCCTTCCTATGTTATTCGGAAATAGGAATCTCGGAAATGTCCAATTTGCTGATTTGTTCAATGCGTCACGTGTATAACTACAACCAGTTTAAAAAATCGGAGATTTCCGAGTTACCTAGTTCCGACTAGCACTTGAACGAGGCAAATGATGAGTCTTGCAGTATACAGCCGGCATTTACAAAATTACACTGATTGGCCAGATGGTGGCGCTATAACAAGATATTGAAACTGCAAACTTTGAAACGTAATGCCCAAGATCCTAACTTTGTGTTGCGTATCGGGATCATTGGATTCTAGGGCCCCCCGATAATTTGTTCCAATTATATTACGTATATTAATATTTTTTTTTATGATACTTTAAAAAAAAATCTATTTCTCAGGGCAATTGTATTTTTCTAAAATAATATAATTTGAGCATACAATATACACTACATGACCAAAAGTATGTTGACACCTGCTCGTCTAACATCTCATTCCAAAATCATAGGCATTAATATGGAGTTGGTCCTACCTTAGCTGTTATAACAGCCTCCACTCTTCTGGGAAGACTTTCCACTAGATGTTGGAACATTTCTGCGGGAATTGCTTTCATTCAGCCACAAGAGCATTAGCGAGGTTGGGCACTGATGTTTGGCGATTAGGCCTGGCTCGCAGTCGGCGTTCCAATTCATCCCAAAGGTGTTTGATGGAGTTGTGGTCAGGGCTCTGTGCAGGCCAGTCAAGTTCTTCCACACCGATCTCGATAAACCATTTCTGTACGGACCTCGCTTTGTGCACGGGGCCATTGTCATGCTGAAACAGGAAAGGGCCTTCCTCAAACTGTTGCCACAAAGTTGGAAGCACAGAATCATCTAGAATGTAATTGTATACTGCAGCGTTAAGACGTCCCTTTACTGGAACTAAAGGGCCTAGCCCGAACCATGAAAAACAGCCCCACACCATTATTCCTTCTCCACCAAACTTTACAGTTGGCACTATGTAGTGGGGCAGGTAGCGTTCTCTTGGCATCTACCAAACCCAGATATGTCCATCGGACTGACAGATGGTGAAGTGTGATTCATCACTACAGAGAACGCTTTCCACTGCTCTAGAGCCCAATAGCGGCGAGCTTTACACCACTCCAGCTGATTCTTGACATTGTGCATGGTGATCTTAGGCTTGTATGTGGCTGCTCGGCCATGGATGAACAGTTATTGTGCTGATGTTGCCTCCGACTCGGTAGTGAGTGTTGCAACCGAGGACAGACCATTTTTAGGCGCTAAGTGTTTCAGCACTCGGTAGTCCCTTTCTGTGAGCTTTGTGGCCTAACATTTCGCGGCTGAGCCGCTGTTGCTCTTAGACGTTTCCACTTCAAAATAACAGCACTTACAGTTGACCGGGGAAGCGCTAGCAGGGCAGAAATTTGATGAACTGACTTGTTTAATAGGTGGCATCTTATGACGGTGCCACGTTGATGTTCACTGAGCTCTTCAGTACGGGCCATTCTACTGCCAATGTTTGTCTATGGAGATCGCATGGCTGCGTGCTCGATTTGATACACCTGTCAGCAATACAGCTCAGTATTTCTATTATTTAGTTTATACAGTCTTTTTGCTCATCTTTATCAAGACATCCAATAATTTTGGTGTTTCCTTGCCTAAGCAACTCTCTTATTATTGGTGTCCTTTAGTAGTGGTTTCTTTGAAGCAATTTGACCATGAAGGCCTGATTCATGCAGTCTCCTCTGAACAGTTGATGTTGAGATGTGTCTGTTACTTGAACTCTGTGAAGCATTTATTTGGACTGCAATTTCTGAGGCTGGTAACTCTAATGAACTTATCTTCTACAGCAGAGATAACTCTGGGTCTTCCTTTCCTGTGGCGGTCCTCATGAGAGTCAGTTTCATCACAGTGCTTGATGGTTTTTACGACTGCACTTGAAGAAACTTTCAAAGTTCCTGAAGTGTTCTGCATTGACTGACCTTCATGTCTTAAAGTAATGATGGACAGTCATTTCTCTTTGCTTATTTGAGCTGTTCCTGACATAATATGGACGTGTCATTTTACCAAATATGACTATCTCCTGTATACTAACCCTACCTTGTCACAACACAACTGATTGGCTCAAGCGCATTAAGAAGGAAATAAATTCCACTATTTAACTTTTAAAGAGGCACACCTGTTAATGTATTCCAGGTAACTGCCTCGTGAAGCTGGTTGAGAGAATGCAAAGCGTGTGCAAAGCTGCCATCAAGGCAAAGGGTGGCTACTTTGAAAAATCTAAATTATAAAATATATTTTTATTTGTTTAACACTTTTTTGGTTACTACATGATTCCATATGTGTTATTTCATAGTTTTGATGTCTTTACTATTTTCTGTCTTCATTATTATTCTACAATGTAGAAAATAGTACAAATAAAGAAAAACCCTGGCATGAGTAAGTGTGTCCAAACTTTTGACTGGTACTGTACATATTACCTCAATTACCTCGACTAACCTGCACCCCTGCACATTGACTCGATACCGGTACCCCCTGTATTTAGCCTCATTTTTGTTATTTTATTGAGTAACTTTTTTAAACTTTAGTTTATTTAGTAAATATAATTTTTCTTAACTGCATCGTTGTTTAAGGACTTGTAAGTACACATTTCACAGTACGGTCTACACCTGTTGTATTTGGCACATGTGACAAAAAACATTTGATTTGATTTGACATAGTGTATATAATACTGTAAGAAGCTCACATAGTTGCTGTAACAAACTACAAACTCCACACAGTTGTCACTGACTAGTTAGATATTAATTTCCTGGTGAGTAAAACATTTTGTACTTACAGCATTCATAGACATTCATTTGTATCGGGTTTTTGTATTGAGATTTGTCAATAAAACTCCTGAAAGCAACTGTTTATGTCAAATAGTTTTGTGTTCTACTTGTTGTCCTGGTTGTCCTGAAAAGAACATGGTAAAACACTTCATACACTTCATTGTGAGGCTAAATATAAGGGCTGTTCATGCAGATACATTCATGTCAGATAAATGAAAAGCAGATTTTTGCTGGGGTCTCAGGACTGGTTAAGAAGAGATAGAAGAGCGATATGTAATGTCTCTGTTCTCCTCACAACCCCAGCTTCTGAGGACCGGGTTAAACCAGAAGACTAATTAGGGGTGGGGGATCCAATTGTAAAATTAGGCAATGAGTGGCACTACGTGATGTAAGGAAACAGAAATCCAGTAGCTGCCTGGTGCTTTATGGAAGGAAAACATTTTCCTATCAATCAAATTGATTACTGGGGGACTGACTGGAGATCCTGATCCAATTATATTTATATCATTTCCAATATTCACAAGTTTTATCATATCAACAAACTGTTGACCCACAGTGAAAAGGCTGATTGAGCATTTTGGCAAACGCAACTAGTGAATAGGTACTCATATAGGTCATCTATTTGTTTCCCACAATTGCATGATGATGATTGAAAAGGCAGCAGTGATACCTACTTCACGCCTTAAACCTGAAATGTTGTGCGTTAATCTGTTAATCCTTCTCTGGCACTAAAATAATGAATTATAGGGGCCTAACTCATGTGGTCTCTAAGTATCACAGCCTAGCCTACTGATGTGGGATTGGTAAGGCTTTGCAAGGGCCATAGAAGTACACATAATTATAGATCATATTCTCCTCATCATCAACTCTTTGTACTCATCTCTGCAACTTGGCCCAGCACCGCCTAATCGCCATAGTCTTTCCCAATGAAATGTTTTACTAAATGTATTTAGCTAATAGAAAAAAGAATGTAAAAGATTTTACCACCCTGTAGTCCTCTAATAGGTATTGTTCCTCAACTATGAATAATACGTTCTAGCCATATCAAGCAGAATCTATTGTTGCCTTCCATTTTCCGTCAGAGGGCATTTCTCTAAATAACCTTACCCTTGTGCTGAGGGCACACAACGTAGTAATAAGTATTAATATGAGGCTTACCGTGCCTCCTTGATCTCAGTCAATTTAGTTCAGCATACAAACAGCTTAATGAACCATACAAATGAACACCAGACATCAGTGAGAGGTAAGCCCACATCAAAATGGATTTCATTATTCAATTGGGCTGATATGTAGATTGATGAAATGGAGACCGCTTACTTTTGTAGGCCTACTTAGGTTTCTTGTTGAAAAACCACAGAGAGTTTTCCTTACAATTCATCAACACCTATGGACAGTTGGCATCTGTTACTACTTCCAACCTCCTAATTCAAACCCAGAATATGGTGTCTCTGTTTGATCCCAGGATTCCCAAGCCACTCACAAAGACAGAGCAAGTAGGAGAAGCAGGGCTCCGGAGCTGTAATTACCATTGACAAGAAGAAGCATGGTAGTTCTGCCAGAAAAATGGAGGTTACCCTCATTGAAGTTAGAAGGGCTTAACAAGGGTTGTCAAGTAGACTTCAAGGACTGTTGGAGGGCAAACGTGCTGCAAACCATGTGGAAAGACCCAGGTTAATAAATATTGAAGGGGTGTCCAACTGACTTCTGAGTCTCAGAATGAACCCTTTCATTTCAGTCACCACCTCAGACATCCGAGGGGTTGTCGAGCTGTTACATCAAGATGGGGTGAATAGGAGAGAGGATTAATTCACCGCTCGTGTCATCTTGAAAAGATAATGAGGCAGGTGGTGATCCACAATGCAAACAATGGCACTTCATCTATCCCAAATAATCATGTGAATTTCATTAGAATAACAAGAGAAAAAGTTCAGCTAACCATTTATGTCAAATAATGTATGTATCACTACTTGTGTAAAATCGCATTGGATTATATACACTGCCATCATGCACATTGTGTACTTACGTCTCTTGAACGAGGTTTAAAGGCCCAGTGCAGTCAAAAATATCATTTTTTATATATATTTCCACCCTATTAGGTTGGAATAATACTGTGAAATTATGAAAATGGTGATAATACCATTTCAGCCTGTTTTGGTGGGATGGGGTTTTTGCTTGCCTGGTGACATCACTATGCTATAAATAATTCATAGACCAATAAGAAAGAGTTCCAAACCTCTCTGCCAACAGATCATTTTCAGACCACTCCCAGACAGTCCCAGAAAAATGATTGCTTGAGAAATTGCTCTTTCCTAAGAAGTTACATTTGGTTATTTTTGAACATTTCAATTTAAAACAATCACAGTAAGGTTTGTAATTGTTACCCAGAAATGACTTGATATTAAGACCAAAATGGCTGCATTGGACCTTTTCAGGTATATATTCAAGCAATGTCCTCTTCTTATTACAGCATGTGTGACAAACACAATAATGTGGATCTTGATTGTCCTTAACAGAGTTCCAACAGTAGACTAGCATATAAGCACTAGATCAAATTGTTACCCCATACAATAACTCTACAGAAATCCACCCCATAATTCTACTTTATTGAGTTCAATTAATTCAACCTGTTAGTTAGTTCTCAATGATTTACATCCTACACAAAGCCATTCTATTCTGCTTAACGTTTCCATATTTAACAGCAATTATAGGTTTTCACGGATGAAATAAGATCTTGGAATTTTAGTGCATTCACTGAATACCAGGCTTGCAATTTAGTTTTTTTAAAGACTCTCTTAATTCCCTTTTCTTTTAAAATACGAAACACCTGAATCACCTTTAATGCAGGTCATGGTTGCACATTGTGAAATCCTTCCTGACATTTTTCTATCTCACCCGTTGTGTCAAAATCATGAACAACAAAATGTCTAACAAACACACTGCACTTCATTCCTTGCTCAGACAGAGGTCTTTATTTGTATCACCTATGGTTGAGTGCCAGTACCAACTATTTTACTGTACAGTGTAATACTTATGCATTTCCCCGGCCTGGCTTTATAAGAACTGCTTCACTATGGAGCCTGGCTGTATAACGCCTGCTTCACTATGGAGCCTGGCTGTATAACACCTGCTTCACTATGGAGCCTGGCTGTATAACGCCTGATTCACTATGGAGCCTGGCTGTATAACGCCTGCTTCACTATGGAGCCTGGCTGTATAACGCCTGCTTCACTATGGAGCCTGGCTGTATAACACCTGCTTCACTATGGAGCCTGGCTGTATAATACCTGCTTCACTATGGAGCCTGGCTGTATAACGCCTGCTTCACTATGGATCCTGGCTGTATAACACCTGCTTCACTATGGAGCCTGGCTGTATAACACCTGCTTCACTATGGAGCCTGGCTGTATAACACCTGCTTCACTATGGAGCCTGGTTGTATAACACCTGCTTCACTATGGAGCCTGGCTGTATAACACCTGATTCACTATGGAGCCTGACTGTATAACACCTGCTTCACTTTGGAGCCTGGCTGTATAACGCCTGCTTCAATATGGAGCCGGACTGTATAACACCTGCTTCACTATGGAGCCTGGCTGTATAACACCTGCTTCACTATGGAGCCTGGCTGTATAAATGGCTTACCAGTGAGACCAGGGTGTCGCCGTTGATAATGGCTTACCAGTGAGATCAGAGGGTCAGATCAGAGGGTCAGATCAGAGGGTCACCGTTGATAATGGCTTACCAGTGAGATCAGAGGGTCAGATCAGAGGGTCACTGTTGATAATGGCTTACCAGTGAGATCAGAGGGTCAGATCAGAGGGTCACCGTTGATAATGGCTTACCAGTGAGATCAGAGGGTCAGATCAGAGGGTCACCATTGATAATGGCTTACCAGTGAGATCAGAGGGTCAGATCAGAGGGTCACCGTTGATAATGGCTTACCAGTGAGATCAGAGGGTCAGATCAGAGGGTCACCATTGATAATGGCTTACCAGTGAGATCAGAGGGTCAGATCAGAGGGTCACCGTTGATAATGGCTTACCAGTGAGATCAGAGGGTCAGATCAGAGGGTCACCGTTGATAATGGCTTACCAGTGAGATCAGAGGGTCAGATCAGAGGGTCACCATTGATAATGGCTTACCAGTGGGATCAGAGGGTCAGATCAGAGGGTCACCGTTGATAATGGCTTACCATTGAGATCAGAGGGTCATATCAGAGGGTCACCATTGATAATGGCTTACCAGTGAGATCAGAGGGTCAGATCAGAGGGTCACCGTTGATAATGGCTTACCAGTGAGATCAGAGGGTCAGATTAGAGGATCACTGTTGATAATGGCTTACCAGTGAGATCAGAGGGTCAGATCAGAGGGTCACCGTTGATAATGGCTTACCAGTGAGATCAGAGGGTCAGATCAGAGGGTCACCGTTGATAATGGCTTACCAGTGGGATCAAAGGGTTGCATTGATAATGGAAGGCTGTTATCCCACTCTCCGAGAGTGTCTAAGGGAGATTTGGGATATGCAAAAAAAACTGCCGATTCACACGTGTGTAGGGGACACCGTACTACTATGGCTGGCCCTGTTAAACACATTTCACTACACCTATCAGGAGTATGTGACAATAAAACATACTTTTAAAATTATTAATACACATTTGTACAATATAAGCACCTACCTATTAATAAATAAGGGGTATTCACTCATACAATTGGGCCCATAACTGGCACCTGTTGACACCCAATAAACCCTGCTGACACCCAATATAACCTGCTGACATCCAATAAACCCTGCTGACACCCAATAAACCCTGCTGACACCCAATAAACCCTGCTGACACCCAGCAACCGTGTTGACACCCAATAAACCCTGCTGACATCCAATAAACCCTGCTGACACCCAATAAACCCTGCTGACACCCAATAAACCCTGCTGACACCCAATAAACCCTGCTGACACCCAATAAACCCTGCTGACACCCAGCAACCCTGTTGAGAACCAGCAGACAGTTCATGTTCTAATTTCTTTCTGTTGTGAGGCAACATCAGGCTTATGACTTTAGAAGAACTGAGAATGCGAAAGCAGCCAGCAGAACGCTCATTTTAGCAAAGTCAGGAGGGAATGTGTGAGGGAGCCAGAAATGCCCTGCTTTATCATTTCAAGCAGAAGTCTTTCCACTTCACCTGGACATCACTGGCCAGCAAGTATTATGTCAGCTCTTTAATCAGCCATCATCTGCCTACTGGCACTGACTGCAGTGGCCATCACTCTAATTCAATTATCAGTTTAATTAAATAAAAGAGCTTCTGCGAATATTATAGGAAACCTTGCCAGGCGAGTTGGTAGATTCAGACATTGTAAATTGTCGATCCTGACAGAAATCTAACTTTTGAATAAACATAGTCTAAGTAAAAAAATATGAACTTTCATGTAATGACTTTATAAGGTAAATATGTGTTTATTGAAACATGGGTGCTCAACCTCTCAAGGGGATATACAGAGCCCTCAGAAAGTATTCACATCCCTTGACTTATTCCACATTTTGTTGTTACATTCGGAACTTAAAATGGATTAAATAGATGTGTTTCTCACCCATCTACACACAATATCCCATCATGACAAAGTGAAAACATGTTTTTAGAAATGTTTGCAAATGTGCTAAAAGTGAAATACAGAAATCTAATTTACTTAAGTATTCACACCCCTGAGTCAATACATGTTAGAATCACCTTTGGCAGCGATTACAGCTGTGAGTCTTTCTGGGTAAGTCTCTAACAGCTGTGCACACCTGGATTGTACAATATTTGCACACATTTCTTTTGAAATTATTCAAGCTCTGTCAAGTTGGTTGTTGATCATTGCTAGAGAGACATTTTCAAGTCTTGCCATAGATTTGGAATGGGTCCTGAGAACCTCAAAAGGTTCTACAGCTGCAATATCGAGAGCATCACTGCCTGGTACGGCAAGTGCTCGGACTCTGACCTTAAGGCACTATAGAGGGTAGTGCGTACAGCCCAGTACATCACTGGGACTAAGCTGCCTGCCATTCAGGACCTCTACACCAGGCGGTGTCAGAGGAAGGCCCTAAAAATTGTCAAAGACTCCAGCCACCCCAGTCATAGACTGTTCTCTCTACTACCGCATGGCAAGCTGTACCGGAGTGCCAAGTCTAGGACAAAAAGGCTTCTCAACAGTTTTTACCCTCAAGCCATAAGACTCCTGAACAGGTAATCAAATGGCTACCTGGACTACTTGCAGTGTGTGTCCCCCCCCCAACCCCTCTTTTTATGCTGCTGCTACTTTATGTTCATCATATATGCATAGTCACTTTAACTATACATGTACATACTACCTCAATTGGGCCAACCAACCAGTGCTCCCGCACATTGGCTAACCAGGCTATCTGCATTGTGTCCCAACACCCACCAACCCCTCTTTTATGCTACTGCTACTCTCTGTTCATCGTATAGGCATAGTCACTTTAACCATATCTACATGTACGTACTACCTCAATCAGCCTGACTAACCGGTGTCTGTATGTAGCCTCGCTACTTTTATAGCCTCGCTACTGTATATAGCCAGTCTTTTTACTGTTGTTTTATTACTTTACCTACCTATTGTTCACCTAATACATTATTTTTGCACTATTGGTTAGAGCCTGTAAGTAAGCATTTCACTGTAAGGTCTACACCTGTTGTATTCGGAGGACGTGACAAATAAACTTTGATTTGATTTTCAGTCCGATTTATATCAAAACTGTAACTAGGCCACTAGTTGGTAAGCAACCTAAGTCTATATTTGGCCTTGTGTTTTAGGTTATTGTCCTGTTGAAAGGTGAATTCATCTCCCCAGTGACTGTTGGAAATCAGACTGAACCAGGTTTTCCTTTAGGATTTTGCTTGTGCTTAGCTCTATTTGTTTCTTCTTAAACTAAAAACTGCCTAGTCCTTGCCGATTACAAGCATACCCATAACATGATGCAGCCACCACCATGCTTGAAAATATGAAGAGTGGTACTCACTGATGTGTTGTGTTGGATTTGCCCCCAACATACCACTTTGTAGTCAGGATATAAAGTTCATTTCTTTGCCAATTTTTTTGCAGTTTTACTTCAGTGCCTTATTGCAAACAGGATGAATGTTTTGAAATATTTGTATTCTATACTGGCTTCCTTCTTTTCACTGTGTCAATAAGGTTAGTTTTGTGGAGTAACTACAATGTTGTTGATCCATCCTCAGTTCTCCTATCACAGCCATTAAACTCTGTAACTGTTTTAAAGTCGCCATTGGCCTCATGGTGAAATCCCTGAGCAGTTTCCTTCCTCTCCTTCAACTGAGTTAGAAAGGATGCCTGTATCTTTGTAGTGAGTCTTGATACACCATCCAAAATGTAATTAGCAACTTCACCATGCTCAAAGGGATATTCAATGTCTTTTTTGGGGGGGTTTTCCCAGCAATAGTGCCCTTCTTTGCGAGCCATTGGAAAACCTCCCTTGTGTTTGTGGTTGAATCTGTGTTTGAAATTTACTGTTCGACTGAGGGACCTTACAGATAATTGTTTGTGTGGGGTACAAAGATGAGGTAGTCATTAAAAAATCATGTCAAAACACTATTATTGCAAATTATTATGTGAACTTTAAGCACCTTTTTACTCATGAACTTATTTAGGCTTGACATAACAAAGGGGATGAACATTTTATGACTGAAGACATTCAGTCAACAAACACTTAAGAAATGTCTCGTGTTTACACTTGAGGGTACAAATATTTATTTTGAAGCAGAAGAAAAGAAAACAACCCTTGCAAAATGATTATATTGACTCCTACTGGAGGGTTTACATTTGCTTGATTAGCCCTTTTGGAAAATGATCATGTTAGACAACAGTGGAATATCCATAATGACATTCCACTGAAAACCAGATCTATGTCATTCGGCTCAATATATGTGAAAATAAATTATCCTATTTCTGTATTCATCTGCGAAAGCTCACCCCAAGTATAATACAGATTTCTCCTAAGCTTTCATTGTCTGGTAGTTAATAACAACAACTAATCACAAGGGAACGTTTCAGGCACATGGTTTCATAAGGAATGCATGTGATAAAGCTAGGTTAATGACATTCACCTCCACTATATATACAGGTTTAAACCATTTCCAGAATCACCTAGAAGCATTAGAAATCACTTCCACAATTTGCTTTTGGTATTACAATCATCTACTCTCATCCTCAGCAGACCAACAAATGATTTGTTCTTTTTCACCATATGACATAAAAAATACAATTTACATGTTTAAGCAGTTGCTTTGTTAGGAAAAATGTGCCTTGTCGTGGAAATTTCCTCTATTTACCAAATCATGGGAGCAAACCACAACACAAGTCAGAGTTAGTTATCAAAGTCCATATTTCATTATATGAGCTCTATCACAACCCTGTGACTCTCAGGCAATTCAGTGTCTATCAATGAATTCTCTGAGAGCCCCTTACACATTGCAACTGAGATCCTTTAATAGCAAAGAACACACGTAGTCAGACAGCATAGACATAATAAATCGTTCAGCTTTGTCTCCCTACTCAAACCCAGAAACATAAACCAATCCTCCATATCAACAGGCATATATCAAATTGTCATTTAGATACAACCAATTCTAAATACAACCCATCCTGGACAAGCTCACGGAGAGGAGAGTGAGGCTATGGGTTAAGATAAGAGGGAGCATGAGAATGATTCCAGACACTGCCATCCTCCTCTCCCCGATGGGAAAAGTAGGGAGTGACTGGCACACAGACACAGTGGAGCAAAATATATGTTTACACATGATGACACCTTGACCTCTCCCCTCTCTGCGGCCCATGCAACTTAGTCTTGACATAGAACAGATAACTGCAACCCCGCCACAGTATTATACAAAAATAACATTCTGATGAGAAGTAACTTACAAACATATGATGAATATAAAACATCTTACCTATGTTACCAACCAATTCTGATTATTCCCCAACAGCCTACAATAAAGACAATCTTTCTGGAAAGGGAGACGGTAGAGGAGAGTCCCAGGCAGTATATTTCTCCTCTCCTTGCCACTGGGTTTTATGGTAATGAGTGTAACTACCGTAGAGCTCGTTGAACACTTCTCTGAGACCCATCTGGAGGATTTTATTCAGAAACCTTACCTCCTGCTCAACACAGAGGTCCAGGATCCTGTAGACTCCCTCTGTCAGGTGCCTCTTGATGTCTGGTTGCAGAGTCACCTTGAGGGTGTGGAGGAGAGAGGAGTGGAGGGGAGGGGAGGCTAGGGAGAGGCAGTACCAACCAGGATGTTTCAGATAGAAGTGGACAAACAGCCCAGTGAAGTTATTCTCTCAGGGGAAAGCATGCACATCTTCAAATATCTTTAAAAAAGTAGACATTATCTTTGAAAGGCAGGCCCCCAAAAATGGTTTCAATTTGACTGAGCATTTGAGGCTGGGGAAGGGGTATTAAAATGTAACCGTCATAATGTTGGTGTGATGAGTGAGATGGCTGATCTGTGTTTTGCCTTTTCCTTACACCTTTGTTTGTGTACTCAGCCGAGGCAGCTTTGAAAGCCTGGTAGGAATACAATGTACTGCCAGCTGGAAACTGGACAGCATAAGCACTTAGTCTACCTGGAAAGAACCATGACAGTGTTAAACTATTTCTTTAATCAATCCTTTGTTAGATCCTTACTCAAAGAGGTTCCCATGGATTTTTACATTCCAAGGTAATCCTCATGCAACTTCCCTCTCTGCATGTTCCATGGAAAATAAACACTGAGACAGTGTTTGAGACATGCTCAGACGGCATCACATAATGGCATCACATCGACGGAAAAACGGTCTACTAGACTTTACAGTAAGTACAGTCCTTTCGAGGACAAGTTGGCGCAGGGCGGGACACAAGATTATGGAGGAAATTAAATGTTGACTTCTCTCTCCTTCAAATCGGAGAAGTCCAGAGGACTTGCCTTAGTAGCTCTAAATGGTCCCATGTATAGTGTAACACCACAATACAAACAGCCGATAGAGTGTATTCCCTTCAGATGTAAGGGCTTGTTGGGATGATGAGAGAAGATCTGAAATGTCATGTTGTTTCCAACCTGTATTATAATAGCCTAATCGTTAGAGCTGACCAAACCGACAACTTATCGACAATGACCAAACCGACAACTTATCGACATCGACACTGACCAAACCGACAATTTATCGACAATGACCAAACCGACAATTTATCGACATCGACAATGACCAAACCGACAACTTATCGACATCGACACTGACCAAACCGACAACTTATCGACATCGACACTGACCAAACCGACAACTTATCGACAATGACCAAACCGACAACTCATCGACAATGACCAAACCGACAACTTATCCACATCGACACTGACCAAACCGACAACTTATCCACATCGACCTTGACCAAACCGACAATTTATCGACAACGACGCTGACCAAACCGACAACTTATCGACATCGACACTGACCAAACCGACAATTTACCGACAATGACCAAACCGACAATTTATCGACAATGACACTGACCAAACCGACAATTTATCGACAACGACACTGACCAAACCGACAACTTATCGACATCGACAATGACCAAACCGACAACTTATCGACATCGACACTGACCAAACCGACAACTTATCGACATCGACACTGACCAAACCGACAACTTATCCACATCGACACTGACCAAACCGACAACTTATCCACATCGACACTGACCAAACCAACAACTTATCCACATCGACACTGACCAAACCGACAACTTATCGACACTGAACAAACCGACAACTCATCGTGGATATTCTGCTGATATCATTCACTATAACAAATAACCTATAGGGTCCTACAAGAGAAATCTGAAGTTTGAAATGAATGAAGTTTGGTAATATGGGTGATTGTTAAAAGGAACAATTGATAGCTACAGCAATCAAAGTAGTAGTAGTGGATTTAAGGGTAATATTTAAAAAAACATCTGTAGATAATGTTACAAACTTATCGTTCAATTGATCGTGCTTCTACACCTGCATTGCTTGCTGTTTGGGGTTTTAGGCTGGGTTTCTGTACAGCACTTTGAGATATCAGCTGATGTACGAAGGGCTATATAAATAAATTTGATTTGATTTTGATTTGATTTGATCGTTACCGTGATAATTCAGTCAATTTAATGGATTTTTGGTCATATTGCCCAGCTCTACTAATCACCATTGTCCTTGATGATGAGAGAAAACCAAAGATCTTACCTTCTGTAACTCACGTACTGTGCTGCCATGAAGGAGGAGAGGATAGTGAAGCCCTCGGCTGTGGTAGCGGTGTGGGAGTACATGCGTTCCACCGGGTGAGTACACTTCAAAAGCACCACTGCAACGGTCTCAGGGGCTGGGGAATAGAAGAGGAGAGCACTGAACACTGACGGTTAAACTTTTATTTCAGACAGAACTTTAGAAGTGGGACAACTTCAACAAAATGGGGACTTTTGAGTGATGCAGCACAGTGGGTGTTCAGAGTGTACAGTGCTCCTGACACAGACGTGGGCTGGATATAACTGATGCAGCACAGTGGGTGTTCAGAGTGTACAGTGCTCCTGACACAGACGTGGGCTGGATGTAACTGATGCAGCACAGTGGGTGTTCAGAGTTTACTGTGCTCCTGACACAGATGTGGGCTGGATATAACTGATGCAGCACAGTGGGTGTTCAGAGTGCACTGTGCTCCTGACACAGACATGGGCTGGATATAACTGATGACAGCACAGCATTTGAATCAAATCTCCAGGGTGCGGCTGAGAATGAATATATTTTCAATGCATTGTGACAGAGCAGAACAATAACAACAGGGTTTTTTATAAGCTGAGACATTAATCATGATAGCTAAGAGCAGAATATGGAGCAACAAAAGCTATTTAATCATTCTAATTGTGTATTAACTAATGTTTATGCTCACAGTCTGCATAAAACAAACAGTATAGCCCATTAGAGAACACAAAGGCCCGGCTGGAACAATTTCTCCATCCCTGCTTTCCTCTCTTGACTGATTAGATGTACAGTAAAGCACAGCTCACTTGCTGAAAACAAACAGAGGAGAAATATGGCCACTGTTGTCAGGGTGAGAGGTGTTGTTAAACAACCCAGTCTCCATGCAATTTGTCACCTGTGAGGGTTACTATATTTCACAGGGCCAGCCAGGACATGATGCACTGAACCTTATATGCTAGTTCAAATCAACAAGCTGCTCTTCTCCATCTCCTATTGTTGACCCTTCCTCTGTGCCTGGAACAGGGGAGGTCTGCCTAGAGGTGTACAGAGTTGGCCTCCTTTGGCAGGAAGACGGACACTTACAACGTGTTATATATGATTTCTAAAAATAAACCCCATCTGAAGACAATTACTGTTACATAATTGAATATGTTATTATTTCCTTTTCGTCAACAGCGTCAGGAAGGCTTTGATGTTGAGATTATGTTGCTCCTTTTAGAAACAGGAAAACATAATGTATCCCTGAATATGTTGATCACAAAGCTGAATACAGCTCCTCAACACTGATTAAATTCATCAGGGATGCTTTCAGCAGTGCAGGACTTTAAAAGGTGTCCATCCACGAGCTTGTACTGGACTCCCGCTGTGCACTGTGCTTTTCATGTCTCCTACGACAGTTCTGTCATCCTCAGTGGGAATGTTAGATTTCCCTCACATTGCTTTTGATCCAGTCCTCAGGGACCAGCAGGGCATACAACCAGCTACAGAAATATAACATTACTAAAGGCGAAACCATTCTTCTTCCTTTCTCTCTTTCCACTGGATGAGCTCTGCTGATTTAAAATAGGCCCAGTTTCATGTGTGAAATAGCATAATATAACATGATAAAACACACCTATCATATTCTCATTTATCCTGCAATACTCCTGCCCTACTAACAGGACTGGTTAGCCTGGTGACAGCACGAGTTTGAGTTAATTTTTATTTTTCCAGGGACAGTGCACATTAATCAACATTTCAGTAAAAGTGCCAGTTTTAGCCAGGCGGCTAATTTTCAACCCCAGTTCCTGGGCAGGTTATTAAAAACAATTACAATAACAATACAGACAAACAATGAGCAGTGAGCACATGCAGAGCAACATAGGACAAGAAACACGTAGCACGCAGACAAAGAAACATAGAACAAGCGTCACGTAGCATGCAGACAGAGAAACATAGTACAAGCAACACGTAGCATGCAGACAGAGGAACATAGTACAAGCAACACGGAGCATGCAGACAGACTAACACAGAACAAGCAACACGGAGCATACAGACAGAATAACATAGAACAAGCAACACGTAGCATTCAGACAGAGAAACATAGAACAAGTGACACATAGCACACAGACAGAGTAACATATTACAAGCAACACGTAGCATGCAGACAGGGTAACATAAACAAGCAGCACGTAGCATGCGGACAGAGTAACAGAGAACAAGCAACACGTAGCACGCAGACAGAGAAACATAAAACAAGCAACACGTAGCATGCAGACAGAGGAACATAGAACAAGCGACATGTAGCATGCAGACAGAGGAACTCAAGCATCATGTAGCATGCAGACAGAGAAATATAGAACATGCAACACGTAGCATGCAGACATAGGAACATAGCGACACGTAGCCTGCAGAGAAACAGAACAAGCAACACGTAGCATGCAGACAGGCAACACGTAGCATGCAGACAGAGGAACATATAACAAGCGACACGTAGCATGCAGACAGATAATCTCAAGCGTCATGTAGCATGCAGAAATATAGAACATGCAACACGTACAGTGCCTTGCGGAAGTATTCGGCCCCCTTGAACTTTGCGACCTTTTGCCACATTTCCGGCTTCAAACATAAAGATATAAAACTTTATTTTTTTGTGAAGAATCAACAACAAGTGGGACACAATCATGAAATGGAACGACATTTATTGGATATTTCAAACTTTTTTAACAAATCAAAAACTGAAAAATTGGGCGTGCAAAATTATTCAGCCCCCTTAAGTTAATACTTTGTAGCGCCACCTTTTGCTGCGATTACAGCTGTAAGTCGCTTGGGGTATGCCTCTATCAGTTTTGCACATCGAGAGACTGACATTTTTCCAGGGACAGTGCACATTAATCAACATTTCAGTAAAAGTGCCAGTTTTAGCCAGGCGGCTAATTTTCAACCCCAGTTCCTGGGCAGGTTATTAAAAACAATTACAATAACAATACAGACAAACAATGAGCAGTGAGCACATGCAGAGCAACATAGGACAAGAAACACGTAGCACGCAGACAAAGAAACATAGAACAAGCGTCACGTAGCATGCAGACAGAGAAACATAGTACAAGCAACACGTAGCATGCAGACAGAGGAACATAGTACAAGCAACACGGAGCATGCAGACAGACTAACACAGAACAAGCAACACGGAGCATACAGACAGAATAACATAGAACAAGCAACACGTAGCATGCAGACAGAGAAACATAGAACAAGTGACACATAGCACGCAGACAGAGTAACATATTACAAGCAACACGTAGCATGCAGACAGGGTAACAGAGAACAAGCGACATGTAGCATGCAGACATATAACATGCAGAAATATAGAACATGCAACACGTACAGTGCCTTGCGGAAGTATTCGGCCCCCTTGAACTTTGCGACCTTTTGCCACATTTCCGGCTTCAAACATAAAGATATAAAACTGTATTTTTTTGTGAAGAATCAACAACAAGTGGGACACAATCATGAAGTGGAACGACATTTATTGGATATTTCAAACTTTTTTAACAAATCAAAAACTGAAAAATTGGGCGTGCAAAATTATTCAGCCCCCTTAAGTTAATACTTTGTAGCGCCACCTTTTGCTGCGATTACAGCTGTAAGTCGCTTGGGGTATGCCTCTATCAGTTTTGCACATCGAGAGACTGACATTTTTTCCCATTCCTCCTTGCAAAACAGCTCGAGCTCAGTGAGGTTGGATGGAGAGCATTTGTGAACAGCAGTTTTCAGTTCTTTCCACAGATTCTCGATTGGATTCAGGTCTGGACTTTGACTTGGCCATTCTAGCACCTGGATATGTTTATTTTTGAACCATTCCATTGTAGATTTTGCTTTATGTTTTGGATCATTGTCTTGTTGGAAGACAAATCTCCGTCCCAGTCTCAGGTCTTTTGCAGACTCCATCAGGTTTTCTTCCAGAATGGTCCTGTATTTGGCTCCATCCATCTTCCCATCAATTTTAACCATCTTTCCTGTCCCTGTTGAAGAAAAGCAGGCCCAAACCATGATGCTGCCACCACCATGTTTGACAGTGGGGATGGTGTGTTCAGGGTGATGAGCTGTGTTGCTTTTACGCCAAACATAACGTTTTGCATTGTTGCCAAAAAGTTCAATTTTGGTTTCATCTGACCAGAGCACCTTCTTCCACATGTTTGGTGTGTCTCCCAGGTGGCTTGTGGCAAACTTTAAACAACACTTTTTATGGATATCTTTAAGAAATGTCTTTCTTCTTGCCACTCTTCCATAAAGGCCAGATTTGTGCAATATACGACTGATTGTTGTCCTATGGACAGAGTCTCCCACCTCAGCTGTAGATCTCTGCAGTTCATCCAGAGTGATCATGGGCCTCTTGGCTGCATCTCTGATCAGTCTTCTCCTTGTATGAGCTGAAAGTTTAGAGGGACGGCCAGGTCTTGGTAGATTTGCAGTGGTCTGATACTCCTTCCATTTCAATAGTATCGCTTGCACAGTGCTCCTTGGGATGTTTAAAGCTTGGGAAATCTTTTTGTATCCAAATCCGTCTTTAAACTTCTCCACAACAGTATCTCGGACCTGCCTGGTGTGTTCCTTGTTCTTCATGATGCTCTCTGCGCTTTTAACGGACCTCTGAGACTATCACAGTGCAGGTGCATTTATACGGAGACTTGATTACACACAGGTGGATTGTATTTATCATCATTAGTCATTTAGGTCAACATTGGATCATTCAGAGATCCTCACTGAACTTCTGGAGAGAGTTTGCTGCACTGAAAGTAAAGGGGCTGAATCATTTTGCACGCCCAATTTTTCAGTTTTTGATTTGTTAAAAAAGTTTGAAATATCCAATAAATGTCGTTCCACTTAATGATTGTGTCCCACTTGTTGTTGATTCTTCACAAAAAAAGACAGTATTATATCTTTATGTTTGAAGCCTGAAATGTGGCAAAAGGTCGCAAAGTTCAAGGGGGCCGAATACTTTCGCAAGGCACTGTAGCATGCAGACATAGGAACATATAACAAGCGTCATGTAGCACGCAGACAGAGAAATATAGAACATGCAACACGCAGCATGCAGACATAGGAACATAGCGACACATAGCATGCAGACAAGCAACACGCACGTAGCATGCAGACAAGAGGACTCAAGCGTCACGTAGCATGCAGACATATACATATGGAACATGCAACACGTAGCATGCAAACAGAGGAACATATAACAAGTGACACGTGGCATGCAGACAGAGGAACTCAAGCGTCATGTAGCATGCAGACAGAAAAAATATAGAACATGCAACACGTAGCATGCAGACATAGGAACATAGCACAAGCGACACGTAGCATGCAGAGAAACAGAACAAGCAACACGTAGCATGCAGACAGAGAAACTCAAGCGTCACATAGCATGCAGACATATAATATAGAACATGCAACACGTAGCATGCAGACAGAGGAACATAGAACAAGCGACATGTAGCATGCAGACAGAGGAACTCAAGCGTCATTTAGCATGCAGACAGAGAAATATAGAACATGCAACACGTAGCATGCAGACATAGGAACATAGCGACACGTAGCATGCAGAGAAACAGAACAAGCAACACGTAGCATGCAGACAAGCAACACGTAGCATGCAGACAGAGGAACATATAACAAGTGACACGTAGCATGCAGACAGATAAACTCAAGCGTCATGTAGCATGCAGACAGAGAAATATAGAATATGCAACACGTAGCATGCAGACATAGGAACATAGAACAAGCGACACGTAGCATGCAGAGAAACATAACAAGCAACACGTAGCACGCAGACAGAGAAACAGAGAACAAGCAACACGTAGCCCGCAGACAGAAAAACAGAGAACAAGAAACACGTAGCACGCAGACAGAAAAACAGAGAACAGGCAACACGTAGCACGCAGACAGAGAAACAGAGAAAATAAGCAACACGTAGCATGCAGACAGAGAAACATAGAACAAGCAACAGGTAGCATGCAGACAGAGGAACATAGAACAAGCGACACGTAGCATGCAGACAGAGGCCCTCAAGCGCCATGTAGCATGCAGACAGAGAAATCTAGAACATGCAACACGTAGCATGCAGACATAGGAACATAGCGACACAGCATGCAGACAAGCAACACGTAGCATGCAGACAGAGTAACATAGAACAAGCGACACGTAGCATGCAGACAGAGGACTCAAGCGTCACGTAGCATGCAGACATATAAATATGGAACATGCAACACGTAGCATGCAAACATAGGAACATAGCGACACATAGCATGCAGACAAGCAACACGTAGCATGCAGACAGAGTAACATAGAACAAGCGACACGTAGAATGCAGACAGAGGACTCAAGCGTCACGTAGCATGCAGACATATAAATATAGAACATGCAACACATAGCATGCAGACATAGGAACATATAACAAGCGTCATGTAGCATGCAGACAGAGAAATATAGAATATGCAACACGTAGCATGCAGACATAGGAACATAGAACAAGCGACACGTAGCATGCAGAGAAACAGAACAAGCAACACGTAGCATGCAGACAGAGGAACTCAACAGAGGAACTCAAGCGTCATGTAGCATGCAGACATATAATATAGAACAAGCAACACGTAGCATGCAGACAGAGAAACATAGAACAAGCAACACATAGCATGCAGACAGAGAAATAGCACAATAGCACAAGCAACAAAACAAAAGTCCATAATAGCAACAAAGTTTTTCCACACCTACAGACAACAGACAACATGGAAAGCAACAAAACACAGCTCGGAATTATGTTCACAAGTCTGATTGGCCTTTAGCCATGTCTTCATATTTTTTGCGAAGGTGTGATAGGTGGTGCAGTTGTGTGTGTCTGATAGTTCCATACATGGGAAGCTCTCACAGAGAAAGCAGATTGACTAAAGGTGCTTTTGCTTAAGCAACCTATCCAGTCACCTCTCATGGCAGACCTTGTGGATCTTCTGCCATGAGTTTGCGTTTTCTGTTTAACAAAAGTACTAAGCCGAGGGGAGCTAGACCATTTGTATATTGAATACAAGACATGCGTCAATTGTATTGCTCAAGATTTTCCCAACTCAGGAGCTCACACTTTCTGAGGATGTAACAGTGATGATGGCTATTGGGCTTTCTATCAAGCACTTTGAGAGCCTGTTTGTAGACAGACTGAATGGGTTTTAATGTTGTACGGCAAGATGGGGCCCAACTAGTCAAGCAGTATGTCAAGTGGGGGAGTATCATAGCATTGAAGTACAGTTTTGTTACTTCTGTAGTCAAACAATTTCGCATGAATCAGAAATGAGCTAGGTTGAACTTTTAGTTACCTTTTTTTTAAAGAGAGATTGGAATCAAGTATGATGCCAAGGTACTTAAAATCGGATACCACCTGGAGCTTCTCCCCTGACACATAGACATCTGGCTCAGTAGCAGCAGTTGCCCTCTTTGTGAAGAACATACAGGCTGTTTTTTTCACATTGAGATGCAAACATGAGTCACTGAGCCACTTTGTCACCTGGACCATTACAGTAGTGAGTTCTCATGCAGCTTGTTGTTTGCTCTTTGCATGCACATATATCACTGTATCATCTGCATACATTTGAACTTCAGACCCAGTACAGACATAAGGCAGATCATTCATGTACAGGCTGAACAGGAGGGGCAAGTATTGACCCTTGGGGCACGCCCACATCATCACTCTGACACACTGAGTTCTGCCTTCTCTGTATGATTTCATCCATCTCAAGGCATCGGGGGAAGAGTTGAACTTGATGAGAACCACATGTGATGAGAACCACATGGTTAACAGTATCAAAAGCTTTCCTTGGGTATAGAAATTCAGCCCCAACAACGCTTTGTCCATCTTGGACTGCATGGTGGGTAATGTGAAGCGGCTGTTGTTGAGGTGGGCAATCAGTTGCTCTGCTACACACTTGTCAGCACCTTGGACACCACAGGTGATATACTAATGGGCCTGTAGTTCTTACATCAGCAGGGTTGCATGATTTAATGATGGCCGTTTTTATGGCTGACTTCAAGACCTTTGGAAACACCCCCTGACCAATAGATATGTTGGTGACCTTAGTAACGGGGCCAATGAGTGACTCATTGTAGTTTGTAAGAAAGGTAGAGTCCAGCCCAAACACATATTTGACTTTAGAGTTCTTTAGTGAGATAATCACCTTTTTCACCTCTGGCTCAATAGTGAGTGTCCTTCACTATTGCTGAACCCAGTGGGGGGGTGCAGTGTTACTATGGTCTTCCCTGTTCACTTTTTTTAGATTCTCTCAGATCAATTTAGAATTTTCCTTTGCTTCACCAATTATGTTGATCAAAAAGTTTGCCTTGGCCTGTCTGATTTCTTTCATCACCTTATTTCTCAACATGGTAAACCTACATCTGTCATGCTCTAATTTGGACTTCAGGGCTCTTTTTAGAGCATGATCTTTCATTGTTAGTTTCCAGATTTCTCCATGTAGTCAAGGAAGATAATTAATTTTGCCAGGTTTGGATTTTCTTTTCTTTAGGAAGCCATTTATTGTAGTCTGGATTGTGGATATAAAAACCTGATAATCAGCTTCCACATCTGTAGAGGACAAGAGATCATTCCAGTTAATTCCCTTAATTGCGTTTTCAAAATTATTTAATTCACTCTGTCACGTTCTGACTTTAGTTCCTTTTTTTATGTCTCTATTTTTGGTTTGGTCAGGGCCTGAGTTGGGGTGGGCATTCTATGTTTTGTTCTATGTTTTGCATTTCTGTGTTTGGCCTGGTAAGGTTCCCAATCAGAGGCAGCTGTCTATCGTTGTCTCTGATTGAGAACCATACTTAGGTCGCCTGTTCCCACCTGTGTTTGTGGGTAGTTGTTTCCTGTTTTGTGACCTGATAGGACTGTTTCGTTTGTTCGTTGTTTCACCTATGTTATTTTGTGTTCAGATTAATAAAGTTTACATGGACACGTAGTACGCTGCATTTTGGTCCGATCCTTAATATTCCTCATCAGACGAAAACAAGAATCGTTACAGAACTAACCACCAAAAAAGGACCAAGCAGCATGGTAAGTAGGAGCAGCGCGATCTGGAGAGATGGACATGGGAGGAGATATTGGACGGCAAGGGACCCTGGGCACAGGCTGGGGAATATCACCGCCCCAAAGAAGAACTGGAGGCAGCTTAAGCTGAGCGGCGATGATATGAGGTAAGGCAGCGCAACAGGCACGAGAGGCAGCCCCCCAAAAATATTTTTTGGGGGAAACACGGTGAGATTGGCGGAGTCAGGCGATAGACCTGAGCCAACTCCCTGTGCTTACCGGAAGAAGCGTAGTACTGGTCAGGCACCGTGTTATGCGGATCAAGCGCACGGTGTCGCCAGTACGCGCTCATAGCCTGGAGCGCTATAGGCCAGCCCCCCCGCAAGTGCCATGCGAGAGTGGGCATCCAGCCAAGGCGTATTGTGCCGGCTCAGGGTGTTTGGTCTCCGGTACTCCGTTTCGGCCCAGGGTATCCTGCGCAGGCTCTGCGTGCTGTGTCTCCGGGGCGCTGGGAGGGTGCAGTGTGCCCTATGCCTGCGCTCTGCCCGTGCCGGGCGAATGTGGGTATTGAGCCTAAGGGAGAGGTGCGAGTGGTATGCACCAGATCTCCAGTGCTCCCCCGCAGCCCGGTTCAACCTGTGCCTGCACTCTGGAGGGTCCGGGCTAAGGTGGGCATCCAGCCTGGAGGGGTGGTGCCAAGGCTGCGCACCAGGGCTCCAGTGCTCCCCCACAGCCCGGTCCATTCGGTGCCGCCACGCACCAGGCCTCCTGTAGGTCTCCCCAGCCTGGTGGGTCCTGTGCCAGCTCCACGCACCAGGCTGTCTCTCCTTCTCCTCCCGCCAGAGTCTCCCGCCTGTCCGGCGCCGCCAGAGTCTCCCGCCTGTCCGGCGCCGCCAGAGTCTCCCGCCTGTCCGGCGCCGCCAGAGTCTCCCGCCTGTCCGGCGCCGCCAGAGTCTCCCACCTGTCCGGCACCGCCAGAGTCTCCCACCTATTCGGGGCCCGCTGCAAGGGTCGGTGGCGAGGGTCGCCACTCCAGAGGCGCCACATAAGTGTGCCAAGACTAAGGTGGGGTGGGGTCTACGTCCTGCACCAGAGCTGCCACCGTGGTGAAATGCCCACCCAGACCCTCCCCTATAGGTTCAGGTTTTGCACCTTTGGGGGGGGGTACTGTCATGTTCTGACCTTAGTTCCTTTTTTATGTCTCTATTTTTGGTTTGGTCAGGGTGTGAGTTGGGGTGAGCATTCTATGTTTTGTTCTATGTTTTGTATTTCTGTGTTTGGCCTGGTATGGTTCCCAATCAGAGGCAGCTGTCTATCGTTGTCTCTGATTGAGAACCATACTTAGGTAGCCTGTTCCCACCTGTGTTTGTGGGTAGTTGTTTCCTGTTTTGCCACCTGATAGGACTGTTTCGTTTTTTCGTTGTTTTACCTTTGTTATTTTGTGTTCAGATTAATAAAGTTAACATGCTGCATTTTAGTCCGATCCTTCATATTCCTCATCAGACAAGGACGAGAATCGTTACACACTCTTAGGTATTCTTAGTTGATCCGGCTTTCTAACAGGAGAGGTTAAGCCTGCTCTTAGAAAGCTTTCTGGTTATAAGTGTCAAATTATGATCAGATAGCTCAAATCAAATCAAATCAAATTTTATTTGTCACATACACATGGTTAGCAGATGTTAATGCGAGTGTAGCGAAATGCTTGTGCTTCTAGTTCCGACAATGCAGTAATAACGAACAAGTAATCTAACTAACAATTCCAAAAAAACTACTGTCTTATACACAGTGTAAGGGGATAAAGAATATGTACATAAGGATATATGAATGAGTGATGGTACAGAGCAGCATAGGCAAGATACAGTAGATGATATCGAGTACAGTATAACATATGAGATGAGTATGTAAACAAAGTGGCATAGTTAAAGTGGCTAGTGATACATGTATTACATAAGGATGCAGTCGATGATATAGAGTACAGTATATACGTATGCATATGAGATGAATAATGTAGGGTAAGTAACATTATATAAGGTAGCATTGTTTAAAGTGGCTAGTGATATATTTACATCATTTCCCATCAATTCCCATTATTAAAGTGGCTGGAGTTGAGTCAGTGTCATTGACAGTGTGTTGGCAGCAGCCACTCAATGTTAGTGGTGGCTGTTTAACAGTCTGATGGCCTTGAGATAGAAGCTGTTTTTCAGTCTCTCGGTCCCAGCTTTGATGCACCTGTACTGACCTCGCCTTCTGGATGACAGCGGGGTGAACAGGCAGTGGCTCGGGTGGTTGATGTCCTTGATGATCTTTATGGCCTTCCTGTAGCATCGGGTGGTGTAGGTGTCCTGGAGGGCAGGTAGTTTGCCCCCGGTGATGCGTTGTGCAGACCTCACTACCCTCTGGAGAGCCTTACGGTTGAGGGCGGTGCAGTTGCCATACCAGGCGGTGATACAGCCCGCCAGGATGCTCTCGATTGTGCATCTGTAGAAGTTTGTGAGTGCTTTTGGTGACAAGCCGAATTTCTTCAGCCTCCTGAGGTTGAAGAGGTGCTGCTGCGCCTTCTTCACGATGCTGTCTGTGTGAGTGGACCAATTCAGTTTGTCTGTGATGTGTATGCCAAGGAACTTAAAACTTGCTACCCTCTCCACTACTGTTCCATCGATGTGGATAGGGGGGTGTTCCCTCTGCTGTTTCCTGAAGTCCACAATCATCTCCTTAGTTTTGTTGACGTTGAGTGTGAGGTTATTTTCCTGACACCACACTCCGAGGGCCCTCACCTCCTCCCTGTAGGCCGTTTCGTCGTTGTTGGTAATCAAGCCTACCACTGTTGTGTCGTCCGCAAACTTGATGATTGAGTTGGAGGCGTGCGTGGCCACGCAGTCGTGGGTAAACAGGGAGTACAGGAGGGGGCTCAGAACGCACCCTTGTGGGGCCCCAGTGTTGAGGATCAGCGGGGAGGAGATGTTGTTGCCTACCCTCACCAACTGGGGGCGGCCCGTCAGGAAGTCCAGTACCCAGTTGCACAGGGCGGGGTCGAGATCCAGGGTCTCGAGCTTGATGACGAGCTTGGAGGGTACTATGGTGTTGAATGCCGAGCTGTAGTCGATGAACAGCATTCTCACATAGGTATTCCTCTTGTCCAGATGGGTTAGGGCAGTGTGCAGTGTGGTTGAGATTGCATCGTCTGTGGACCTATTTGGGCGGTAAGCAAATTGGAGTGGGTCTAGGGTGTCAGGTAGGGTGGAGGTGATATGGTCCTTGACTAGTCTCTCAAACCACTTCATGATGACGGATGTGAGTGCTACGGGGCGGTAGTCGTTTAGCTCAGTTACCTTAGCTTTCTTGGGAACAGGAACAATGGTGGCCCTCTTGAAGCATGTGGGAACAGCAGACTGGTATAGGGATTGATTGAATATGTCCGTAAACACACCGGCCAGCTGGTCTGCGCATGCTCTGAGGGCGCGGCTGGGGATGCCGTCTGGGCCTGCAGCCTTGCGAGGGTTAACACGTTTAAATGTCTTACTCACCTCGGCTGCAGTGAAGGAGAGACCGCATGTTTTCGTTGCAGGCCGTGTCAGTGGCACAGTATTGTCCTCAAAGCGGGCAAAAAAGTTATTTAGTCTGCCTGGGAGCAAGACATCCTGGTCCGTGACTGGGCTGGATTTCTTCCTGTAGTCCGTGATTGACTGTAGACCCTGCCACATGCCTCTTGTGTCTGAGCTGTTGAATTGAGATTCTACTTTGTCTCTGTACTGGCGCTTAGCTTGTTTGATAGCCTTGCGGAGGGAATAGCTGCACTGTTTGTATTCGGTCATGTTACCAGACACCTTGCCCTGATTAAAAGCAGTGGTTCGCGCTTTCAGTTTCACACGAATGCTGCCATCAATCCACGGTTTAACCATATTGAATGATTTAGTCACTCTCTCTGGTTTATTGCTGAACACCAGATCAATCTGTGTTTTAGAACAACAAGTCACCCTGGTTGGCCCTGTATAAAGTCAAAGGTATTAGTGATCTGTTTGAGGGTTTTCCTACATGACTTGTCTTCATAATTAATGTTAAAATCTCCCATTAAGATTACCTCTTTCACGAAAATCACATCCCCTATGCATGCTGGAGTTGTTTGACACAGACAGCATATTTATACAGAGGACTCCCTTGGGAGGAACCCAGGCTAAATATCATGTCAATTTCTAAAACAACAGGCTGTCTGTCATACAGTATATTTGTCAAGGGGAGTGATGATTAAGAGTGCTCTTTAGGCTGAAAAATACATTTAGTCCACATGGAGACATTTAGTCCACATGGAGACATTTAGTCCACATGAAGATATTTAGTCCACATGAAGACACTTAGTCCACATGAAGACACTTAGTCCACATTAAGACGTTTCGTCCACATGAAGACATTTCGTCCACATGAAGACATTTCGTCCACATGAAGACATTTCGTCCACATGAAGACACTTAGTCCACATGAAGACATTTAGTCCACATGAAGACATTTCGTCCACATGAAGACATTTCGTCCACATGAAGACACTTAGTCCACATGAAGACATTTAGTACACATGAAGATGGTTGGTCGCTGTTCTTTAATGGGAACCAGCAGGAAAATAGAAACTGCAGAATAATATATAGGATGCACACAATTCCTGTAAATGCCAATGTCATTCCTATCAATTGAGATTATGAGTTAATGGGTGAATACTTGGATTAACGTACGAAGTAGTGGCTGAGTGAGTGAATAAATGATTAAATGAACCGATGGCCTTACCTTTCTCAGCCTCACCCTTCTGTCTCCCCCCGTGAATGAGAAGGCCTCCAGGCGGTACAAACAGTTGAGGTAAGACTGCATCGCTTTCACCTGGGCACATTACAAAAAAGGGCCACATTACAAAAAGTTCAACTTCGACAACTTTGCATTTGAAAGACATTTAGATTCTATTACATTTAGCTATAACAATGCTTTTAAATCATTTGACATTTTAAGGAAAAAAATGTAATACATAATCAAACTGAAGCATTTGTGTGGGTCTATATTTGTCAGACGGTTGTTAGACCTTGTTCTTGGAGGTCTGTAATTGTTTTGGTATGGGTCGAGGAGAGGAAGGTGCCACGTGCTATCAGTCTCCCAATGAGAGAGAGAGAGAGAAAAAAATGCCCTCAATTCTCAGGCTCAGGAGATACCATGTTCCTATGAGTCATCAGTTGGCGAGGTAATCACATTTGGCGTGAACCAGTGTTCACGCCAAAGACGTGCCCTTCTCCAGAGCACATCTGCCTCCACTTAAGCACCCATCTGGCACAGACCAACAGCCCTTTTCAGAAATTGATTCTGAAGTTATTCTGTTTTATTGCCTACAGTGGGAGGCAGTGGGATGTTTTCTTTGGTTAGCACCCCCAAAATATGTTCAATGTCAAGTGGAAATGGGCTAACTTAGGTGCTGGCCAAGATCCATGGTTGGCTGAGTATAATAGTCATGGCAAATGGGGAAGGGGTAAGCTAGTCACTCCGTTTTATGCTTGTGTGATAGGCTGAATCAAGCTAGAGAAATTGGAGCAGCATCTGCCAGGAAGATTCTGTATTAACATTTAGGTAAACCTGTGTGACAGGTGTGTAGACAGATGTTATTTGTCCATGCAAGTATAAGGCCTCCCTAGGCAACACCTACACAGTGTCAAAAGCCTTCAGGAGACGAATCATTGCAGGGAGAAGGGAAGCCTTCAGGAGACGAATCATTGCAGGGAGAAGGGAAGCCTTCAGGAGACGCATCATTGCAGGGAGAAGGGAAGCCTTCAGGAGACGAATCATTACAGAGAGAAGGGAAGCCTTCAGGAGACGAATCATTGCAGGGAGAAGGGAAGTCTTCAGGAGACGCATCATTACAGAGAGATTACAAGGGCTTGAGAATGAAAAACCATATAGCATAGAATTGCTTGCTATTGTCAAAGTATTGTAAATTGAATAAAGTTAATGTGATTTTGGTAGTGAAAAGGTATGATTCAAATTTTGCTTCAGCGAGAACTATTATCTTTCTACGGGTCAGTCCACACCGTGGATCAGTGGACACTGATGTTTGCACCAAATTACATAAAAATTGATTTCCTGGCTGCAGGATAAAACACTAGGCATGCCAACCATTTCGCTTGCCAAGACAGCAACTCTAATATTCCCTTTGCTGCAGTGCACAATGTCTGTGCTAGCACCTTAGCATGCAACCGCTGTTTCCATCTACCTGTCTAAGCCTTGTATTCCATTGTTTATGACACAATAACGGAAGTACTGTTTTTTCTATCGTGAACAGCAAATTAAACACAAATCAGACACTCTGTACATGGACATTTTAAAGTGCTAGGGCTTTCGATTACCGAGAAGCATGGCTTGAGTTGTGGTTCAGGGGAAGGAGGGAAAAGAAGGAATACACAGCACTGACAATGATTGATCTTCACACCCTGAGGGTGTCTGGGTAAAAGGAAAATCAGAAGACCCTACTTGTGAATATGAAAGTAATCCCCAACCAGAGATTAGAAGTGCACAAAACAGGGCTCCTTGTGTTGTACTTCAGAGAAGTGATGCAAACCACAAAATGTGCTCTGCTGTAGTGTTATTAAACCCCAGGTAAAATGTGCACTGCTCCAGTATTATCAAACCCCTGGAAAAATGTGCTCTGCTGTAGTGTTATCAAATCCCAGGCAAACCAGCTCTGCTGTAGTGTTATCAAATCCCAGGCAAACCAGCTCTGCTGTAGTGTTATAAAACCACAGGCAAAATGTGCTCTACTGTAGTGTTATCAAACCCCAGGCAGAATGTGCTCTGCTGTAGTATTATCAAACCCCAGGCAAAATGTACTCTGCTGTAGTGGTATCAAACCTCAGGCAAAATGTCCTCTGCTGTAGTGTTTTCGAACCCCAGGCAAAATGTTCTCTGCAGTAGTGGTATCAAACCGCAGGCAAAATGTGCTCTGCTGTAGTGGTATCAAACCTCAGGCAAAATGTGCTCTGCTGTAGTGTTTTCGAACCCCAGGCAAAATGTGCTCTGCTGTAGTGGTATCAAACCGCAGGCAAAATGTGCTCTGCTGTAGTGTTTTCGAACCCCAGGCAAAATGTCCTCTGCTGTAGTGGTATTAAACCGCAGGCAAAATGTGCTCTGCTGTAGTGGTATCAAACCGCCGGCAAAATGTGCTCTGCTGTAGTGGTATCAAACCGCAGGCAAAATGTGCTCTGCTGTAGTGGTATCAAACCGCAGGCAAAATGTGCTCTGCTGTAGTGGTATCAAACCGCAGGCAAAATGTGCTCTGCTGTAGTGTTATTCAGAACAAGACGTCCTCCAAAATACATCAAAGAACTCCATGGACAAAGGGAATATTAAGAGATAAAATAAAGGAATCAAATATAAGTTTCATAATCACAATGACATCCACTAAAAACATCCCCAGAAAGAACCATTCTTATGCCCAAGGATTGGGTAAAAACATAAAAAGATGCATGAAGTGACATGTATCGAACCTAGGCCACTAACCTGCGGGAGACACTGGATGACTGCAAACAGAGCCTCGTGGATGGACTCAAAGGTAGTGTGGTAGACCTCCATGATCAGATGTTCAAAGGGGACAAACTGCAGGGCTCCCAGCACCAGGGTCACGACATGGGGGTTGGAGAGCATCTCCTCCCCATGACGGAGCAGAGTGTCCGGCACTGGCATGGTCAGAGCAGCGGTCAGGGTTGTCTGCTTGCCAGACTCCTTCACTAGAAACTGAGAGAAGAGAGGACAATGGGAGTTGAACCAGAGACAAAGGACAGAAAGAGAGAGAAGTACTACATCCTGTGTGGGTTCTCAATGTACTAAGTGTCACCCAGAGAGAGCGAACAGAGAAAAACAGAAATACTGGAACGAGACTTGGAGTGAGACAACATTCCTGTTTGTAAGTCTTGTGGACACAGTGAGGGATTGTAGTTGTGTGTGGTAACACCTAATGTTAGTTCTTCCTGCAGAGTTGCAGTGAGGTGAGAGTGGGCCATATCAATAAATTAAATCAGATTCAGCTTGATTAAACGGGACAGGTAGTCACTCTCCCTGCTGCACACTGAAACAGACAGGGAGGGAGACACTTACTGCTGCAGGCCAAAATTGGCTTTCCCAGCTAAACCAATTCTTCCCCCAAATCACATCCAGGACATGGGAGACAGTGCAGAGCAGGAGAAGCGTGACATGCTTTGTAACGGACTGCCAGACTGTTGTCATGACGTTGGCCTGGGGGTAGGTTTATGACAGTCATAAATACCTCTTCCCCCCTTTTCCTCTCTCTACCCTACTGTTACATTTGCAAACCCTTTGGTTAACATAGAGATTCTGGGAACATCATAAGTTGGGGGAAATGAACTATATTCTGGTAATCCGACCAATTGAACATATGCGGTGGTACTTAATGAATATGATGTCAGTTCGGTTGTCATCTGAGACATTCTCATCAATGATAAGATGACAAACTCTACAGTGGAAAGTCTACACATCAGAGTTATCGGATTCACATGGAATTGTTGTTCAATTTAAATGTTTGAATATAAAATTATTTGTGATGTGATGAAATGTGATTTTAGCTTCTAAAATGTGAGATTTGGGTTTTCATAAGATAGGGCTCTGCTCAATCAGTGGCCTGCCCCTGTGAAGGGACATGGGCTATAAAACTTTTTAAACATGCCCTCCTCTCCCTTCCTATATAAGCCCTTGACGACAATATAACCTCCTGTTCCGAGGACGTGAGGACGACGGTCCGATGTCAGAACGGTTCAGATAATAACTACAGAACGAAGCCAACATCAGCGTGAACTTTGGTTGCGAATGGTATGAACTTTGAACTCTTATTCACTACAGAAGTGATACCTTCTAGACGTTGAGTTAGCAACAACCGCTGAAAACGAGGGTTAGGAAGGAACAGACAGAGTATTCCGTCTACCACACAACGACATTACTACAACGTATTCAATTTACCAGCAGAGACATTCTTCAAAGGACGAATGACTCGGTTGGGCAACACGGCCTTCCATCTACCCCCAACCTACCGAAGCGCAGCTCAGAGTAAATATTTATTGCATTTTCCTTTTCCAAATGGGTGGTAATTTAGAATGCATAAGATACTCTATTTATGATAGCACAGCTTCTCCCTGTGTCCCTCAGTCTTCCCGCTCTTTCACTCAAACCCAGCCCCTTTTCTTTTGTGTAACCAGCTGTCATATCTGTTCCATCCGCTAGGGACATTTTCCTTTATGACGTAATTTGTAATCAAGTTATGATTTAAATATGTGTATGTGTAATGCTGTGTGATTAGTTAGGTATTTAGTAAATAAATAATTAAACCCAATTTTGTATTGCTGATTCAACTTGTTCGCCAGGGTTCATGCAGATAACCAAGAATTTACAACTTTCAGATGAGACTGAATTAAGATGATGATTAATATTGACTGCTATTGATGTAAAATATTACTAGGTCTTTAAGAGTTTATTCAGAAGATAACAGCTCTATAAATATAATTTCGTGATGCCCGACTCTCTAGTTAATTACATTTACATGATTAGCTCAATCAGGTCATATTAATTACGGATAAATTATTTTATAGAATAGCATGTCATATCACTTAATCCGGCATAGCCAAAGACACGACACTGTGTTTCTTTTTGCAATGCCCTAAGGGGGTTTCTACGCTAAATAGGAAACACATTTACTCTTCAATTCCATGTTAAGTCAATGCCAAAGCCAATCCAATGCTTTGTTTTGTCCCTCTTGAAGCATGGGAAGCAGGGTTGTAAGTGAGGACACATTGTGCCTTTACCATAACTAGATTTTGCATGATTCTACCTCAAATAATATTTTTCAGCGGCATTCATTTATTTGGATGAACAGTCCTCAATAAAGCACAGCACATCAAAAGTCACAGTGAATACTTACTACCAAGGCAGACATCATCTGAGACGCAATGAGTCAGAATGCCTCTAAGCAGGTTTCTGGAATCAGGCAGCTGGAAATAAACTTTGTTATTCGTTGTATTTTATTATTATTTTGTGAAATTCTGTGAAATTCTGAATGATGTCTGTTTTAGTCACCTATGTTTGTCAGTGATGGTACAGGAAGTTAACTTGGACATTTACTGGACGGTCTGTCATTGATGCTACAGGAAATTTACTTGGACATTTACTGGAGGGTTATTACAGCTATTATCAGGAGCAGGAAATCCCACAATGTACAGGTGAGCATCTCAGAACACGCTACCATCTCAGAACACGCTACCATCTCAGAACACACTACCATCTCAGAACACACTACCATCTCAGAACACACTACCATCTCAGAACACACTACCATCTCAGAACACACTACCATCTCAGAACACACTGCCATCTCAGAACACACTGCCATCTCAGAACACACTACCATCTCAGAACACACTACCAAGTCTGATCTCTTTTTCTTTTACTAGCTCTGACTTTGCTGATAGCTACGTTGTTGAGGAAATAATACTTACTATGACTGTGATATGTGGTTGTCCCACCTAGCTATCTTAAGATGAATGCACTAACTGTAAGTGGCTCTGTATAAGAGTGTCTGCTAAATGACTAAAATGTCAATGTCAATCTAAAAATGAAAAGGAAACGTGCATTGTTGTGTAATGAGAGAGTGAAAAGAAGTGGAGCGATGAGACCAGGAAGTCCATGGGGTGCTAGGATGGGCACAGCTCTCGCAGGATCTGCTGGCTGAAGTTCCTATAGAGACCCATGTGACTTAGACTCTCCTGGGTGATGCCCTCACTAGGCTCATCCTGTAGGCAAGCGCAGGTCAGCTCGCTCTTGACCATCCCGGTCATCGCATCCACAGAGAAGGTCTGGCCTTGACAGCAGTGCTCTTCCCCAGCAAGTGGCTCAGGGTCTCATCTAGCTGCTTGGTTTTGCTGAGGCTGGAGGTCATGGCCTGGCACAGTGTGTTCAAAGATGCAAGCAGGAGCTGTACAGAGAACAGTGTTTCCTGGGACAGTAGACAAAGCCATAACGACCACCTGTGCATTTCTATTGGTTGAGACAGACACGGTTCTTCTATGGATTATAAAAAGAATCAGGGACTGGATGAAATCCTGGATGGTTTTTAAGAAAGTCAGCCAAGCAGAGCTGTCCACAGTTTGAGAGGCCCTTACTGCAGTGTGAAAGGAGAGCTTCCAAAGCTGCCTCCATGAGGCCACTCCCATGCACAATCTTTAAATCACAATGAGAATAGTTCCCTGCCAGAAGTGACCCCATGAGACTGAAGATCTGATTCGGCAGATGTCTTGTCACTGAAGGCTTCACGTCATTATGTAGCTGTGTGTCTGTGACCATGAGTAATTAAGAACAAAAAGAGCCCTGAAAAGTCTTCAGATGACATTCGATCTGGGTTAAGAGCATCGGTGACTTGAAGTAAGCTTAAAAGGTTATCGGCTTGACTTTCAGATAGGGTTAAAGAGGCTCCAGTCGTACTAGAGCTCAGTATGTGGCCTCCAGTCTCTTCAAAACAGAAGGGGCTTCAGTGACATCGCCGTCAGACTGAGTTACTGCACTTATTTTGTCTTCAGCTGTTGAACAACTGACTTCACTTAACTTCATGAGTGCTGGATGGACTGGGGTCATGTCTGGGGTGCTGCTGAGAATCCCCACAATCTGACCACAGCAGAGTGAGTAATGGGTAACTCGACCAGAATGAGGCTCTCAAGCAGATGTTTGGAAATGAGAGAGACAGACAGCCTCTCAGTGGTGTCGTCTAGTGTCTTCTGAAGTAGGGAGCTAAGGAGAACTTCAGCTATATGAAGTACTTCGTCCTCTGAGAGGTATAGCGAGATCATTGGTAGGTTTGTGGTAACTAGGTACCAATGTGCCACTGGGTAGGTGATGGCATCCATACTACTGACCTGGCAGTCCCATAGTTGGTCATTCTGCTGGCCAAGTTGAGGATCTTCTCTCCCCACAATGTACTTGACTGCTCTGAAGCTGACTTCTGAAGCTCTAGCCTGTCCCATAGCTCATGCTTAGGATAACTTTCTTCATTTGTTGGAGAGTGAGCAGTTTTTGCAAGAGATGGGTCATATGGAGAACAGGCTGTCGGAGTTCATCCACTGTAAGCGTCCTATGGAGAACAGGCTGTCGGAGCTCATCCACTGTAAGCGTCCTATGGAGAACAGGCTGTTGGAGCTCATCCACTGTAAGCGTCCTATGGAGAACAGGCTGTCGGAGCTCATCCACTGTAAGCGTCCTATGGAGAACAGGCTGTCGGAGCTCATCCACTGCTGAGTGCCCTATGGAGAACAGGCTGTCGGGGGTCATCCACTGCTGAGTGCCCTATGGAGAGCAGGCTGTCGGAGCTCATCCACTGTAAGCGTCCTATGGAGAACAGGCTGTCGGAGCTCATCCACTGCTGAGTGCCCTATGGAGAGCAGGCTATCGGAGCTCAATCCACTGCTGAGTGCCCTATGGAGAGCAGGCTATCGGAGCTCATCCACTGTAAGTGTCCTATGGAGAACAGGCTGTCGGAGCTCATCCACTGTAAGCGTCCTATGGAGAACAGGCTATCGGAGCTCATCCACTGTAAGCATCCTATGGAGAACAGGCTGTCGGAGCTCATCCACTGTAACCATCCTATGGAGAACAGGCTGTCAGAGCTCATCCACTGTAACCATCCTATGGAGAACAGGCTGTAGGAGCCCATCCACTGCTGAGCGTCCTATGGAGAACAGGCTGTCGGAGCTCATCCACTGTAAGCGTCCAATGGAGAACAGGCTGTCGGCGCTCATCCACTGCTGAGCGCCCTATGGAGAACAGGCTGTCGGAGCTCATCCACTGTAAGCGTCCAATGGAGAACAGGCTGTCGGTGCTCATCCACTGCTGAGTGCCCTATGGAGAACAAGCTATCAGAGCTCATCCACTGTAAGCGTCCTATGGAGAACAGGCTGTCGGAGCTCATCCGCTGTAAGCGTCCTATGGAGAACAGGCTGTCGGAGCTCATCCTCTGTAAGCGTCCTATGGAGAACAAGCTAACGGAGCTCATCCACTGCTTAGCGCCCTATGGAGAACAGGCTATCGGAGCTCATCCACTGTAAAGCAACGAACCGCCCTTGCTGTCTCTGCCTGGCCAGTTCCCCTCTTTCCACTGGGATTCTCTGCCTCTAACCCCATTACAGGGGCTGAGTCACTGGATTACTAGGGCACTTTCATACCGTCCCTAGGAGGGGTGCGTCACTTGAGTGGGTTGAGTCACTGATGTGATCTTCCTGTCCGGGTTGGCGCCCCCCCTTGGGTTGTGCCGTGGCGGAGATCTTTGTGGGCTCTACTCGGCCTTGTCTCAGGATGGTAAGTTGGTGGTTGAAGATATCCCTCTAGTGGTGTGGGGGCTGTGCTTTGGCAAAGTGGGTGGGGTTATATCCTTCCTGTTTGGCCCTGTCCGGGGGTGTCATCGGATGGGGCCACAGTGTCTCCTGACCCCTCCTGTCTCAGCCTCCAGTATTTATGCTGCAGTAGTTTATGTGTCGGGTGCTAGGTTCAGTTTATTATATCTGGAGTACTTCTCCTGTCCTATCCTGTGTCCTGTGTGAATTTAAGTATGCTCTCTCTAATTCTCTCTTTCTCTCTTTCTTTCTCTCCCTTGGAGGACCTGAGCCCTAGGACCATGCCTCAGGACGACCTGACATGATGACTCCTTGCTGTCCCCAGTCCACCTGGCCGTGCTGCTGCTCCAGTTTCAACTGTTCTGCCTGTGATTATTATTATTTGACCATGCTGGTCATTTATGAACATTTGAACATCTTGGCCATGTTCTGTTATAATCTCCACCCGGCACAGCCAGAAGAGGACTGGCCACCCCACATATGCTCTCTCTAATTCTCTCTTTCTTTCTCTCTCTCGGAGGACCTGAGCCCTAGGACCATGCCCCAGGACTATCTGACATGATGACTCCTTGCTGTCCCCAGTCCACCTGACCGTGCTGCTGCTCCAGTTTCAACTGTTCTGCCTTATTATTATACGACCATGCTGGTCATTTATGAACATTTGAACATCTTGGCCATGTTCTGTTATAATCTCCACCCGGCACAGCCAGAAGAGGACTGGCCACCCCACATAGCCTGGTTCCTCTCTAGGTTTCTTCCTAGGTTTTGGCCTTTCTAGGGAGTTTTTCCTAGCCACCGTGCTTCTACACCTGCATTGCTTGCTGTTTGGGGTTTTAGGCTGCGTTTCTGTACAGCACTTTGAGATATCAGCTGATGTACGAAGGGCTATATAAATACATTTGATTTGATTTTGATTTGTTAGCGTCCTATGGAGAACAGGCTATCGGAGCTCATCCACTGCTGAGTGTCCTATGGAGAACAGGCTGTCGGAGCTCATCCATTGTAAGCATCCTATGGAGAACAGGCTATCGGAGCTCATTCACTGCAGAGCGCCCTATGGAGAACATGCTGTCGGAGCTCATCCACTGCTGAGTTCCCTATGGAGAACAGGCTATCGGAGCTCATCCACTGCTGAGTGCCCTATGGAGAACAGGCTGTCGGAGCTCATCCACTGTAAGCACCCTATGGAGAACAGGCTGTCGGAGCTCATCCATTGTAAGCGTCCTATGGAGAACAGGCTGTCGGAGCTCATCCACTGCTGAGCGCCCTATGGAGAACGGGCTGTCTGAGCTCAGGCACCCTCATAGATATCATCCTAACCAACCTGCCCTCCAAATACACCTCTGCTGTCTTCAACCAGGATCTCAACGATCACTGCCTCATTGCTTGCGTCTGTAACGGTCTGCGATCAAACGACAATCCCTCATCACTGTCAAACCCTCCTTAAAACACTTCAGCGAACAGGCCTTTCTAATCGACCTTGCTTGGGTATCCAGGAAGGATATTGACCTCATTCCGTCAGTAGAAGATGCCTGGTTATTCTTTAAAAGTGCATTCCTCACTATCTTAAATAAGCATGCCCCATTCAAAAAATGTAAAACCAGGAACAGATGTAGCCCGTGGTTCACTCCAGACCTGACTGCCCTTGACCAGCACAAAAACATCCTGTGGTGTATAGCATTAGCAACGAATAGCCCCCGCGATATGCAACTTTTCAGGGAAGTTAGGAACCAATATACACAGGCAGTTAGGAAAGCAAAGGCTAGCTTTTTAAAACAGATTTTTTTTTTGCACAAACGCAAAAATGTTCTGGGACACTCTAAAGTTCATGGAGAATAAGAGCACTTCCTCCCAACTGCCCACTGCACTGAGGCTAGGAAACACTGTCACCACCGATAAATCCACTATAATTGAGAATTTCAATAAGCATTTTTCTACGGCTGGCCATGCTTTCCACCTGGCCACCCCTACCTGGTCAACAGCCCGGCATCCCCGACAGCATCTTGCCCAAGCCTCCCCATTTCTCCTTCACCCAAATCCAGATAGCTGATGTTCTGGAAGAGCAGCTAAATCTGGACCCTTACAAATCAGCAAGGCTAGACAATCTGGACCATCTCTTTCTAAAATGATCAGCTGGAATTGTTGCAGCCCCTATTACTAGCCTGTTCAAACTCTCTTTCGTATCATCTGAGATCCCCAAAGATTTGAGAGCTGCCGCGGTCATCCCCCTCTTCAAATGGGAGACACTCTAGACCCAAACTGCTACAGACCTATATCTATCCTACCCTGCATTTCTAAGGTCTTCGAAAGCCAAGTTAAAAAACAGATCACAGACCATTTCATATCCCACCGTACCTTCTTCGCTATGCAATCTGGTTTCCGAGCTGGCCATGGGTGCAAATCAGCCACGCTCAAAGTCCTAAAAGATATCATAACCGCCATCAATGAGACAATACTGTACAGCTGTATTCATTGAACTGGCCAAGGCTTTCGACTCTGTCAATCACCACATTCTTAGACTCAACAGCCTTGGTTTCTCAAATGATTGCCTCGCCTGGTTCACCAACTACTTCTCAGACAGAGTTCAGTGTGTCAAATCGGAGGGCCTGTTGTCCGGACCTCTGGCAGTCTCTATGGGGGTGCCACAGGGTTCAATTCTCGGGCCGACTCTTTTTTTCTCTATAAATCAATGATGCCCCTCTTGCTGCTGGTGATTCTCTGATCCACCTCTACGCAGACAACACCATTCTGTATACTTCTGGCCCTTCTTTGGACATTGTGTTAACTAACCTCCAGACGAGCTTCAATGCCATACAACTCTCCTTCCGTGGCCACCAACTGCTCTTGAATGCAAGTAAAACTAAATGCATGCTCTTCAACTGATCCCTGCCCACACCTGCCCACCCGTTTGGTATCACTACTCTGGATGGTTCTGACTTAGAATATGTTGACAACTACAAATACCTAGGTGTCTGGTTAGACTGTAAACTCTCCTTCCAGACTCACATTAAGCATCTCCAATACAAAATAAAATCTAGAATCGGCTTCCTATTTCGCAACAAAGCATCCTTCCTCGTAAAACTGACTATCCTGCCAATCCTTGACTTCGGCGATGTCATTTACAAAATAGCCTCCAACACTCTACTCAGCAAATTGGATGCAGTCGCCATCCGTTTTGTCATCAAAGCCCCATATACTACCCCCACTGCGACGTATATGGTCTCATTGGCTGGCCCTCGCTTCATATTCGTCACCAATCCCACTGGCTCCAGGTCATCTATAAGTCTTTGATAGGTAAAGCCCCACTGTCATGGTTGTCGTTGGTGGAAGAAGGAGTAGACCAAAACGCAGCGTGGTAAGTGTTCATGTTGCAAATGTAATAAACTGAACACCGAATACAAACGAACCTAAACCCATAACATAGAATACCCACCCACATCACACCTTGACCAAACTAAAAATAGAAACATACATAGCAATCTACGGTCAGGGCGTGACACCCACCTTATCTCAGCTCACTGGTCACCATAGCAGCACCCACCCATAGCACGCGCTCCAGCAGGTATATTTCACTGGTCACCCCCAAAGCCAATTCCTCCTTTGGCCACCTTTCCTTCCAGTTCTCTGTTGCCAACGACTGGAACGAATTGCAAAAATCACTGAGGCTGGAGACCCATATCTCCCTCACTGACTTTAAGCTCCAGCTGTCAGAGCAACTCACAGATCACTGCACCTGTACATAGCCCATCTGTAAATAGCCCATCCAACTACCTCATCCCCATACTGTTATTTTTTTCTCCTTTGCACCCTAGTATCTCTACTTGCACATTCACCTTCTGCACATCAAATCAAATCAAATTGATTTATATAGCCCTTCGTACATCAGCTGATATCTCAAAGTGCTGTACTGAAACCCAGCCTAAAACCCCAAACAGCAAGCAATGCAGGTGTAGAAGCACAGTGGCTAGGAAAAACTCCCTAGAAAGGCCAAAACCTAGGTAGAAACCTAGAGAGGAAACAGGCTATGATGGGTGGCCAGTCCTCTTCTTGCTGTGCCGGGTGGAGATTATAACAGAACATGGCCAAGATGTTCAAATGTTCATAAAGGACCAGCATGGTCAAATAATAATAATCACAGTAGTTGTCGAGGGTGCAGCAAGTCAGCACCTCAGGAGTAAATGTCAGTTGGCTTTTCATAACCGATCATTAAGAGTATCTCTACTACTCCTGCTGTCTCTAGAGAGTTGAAAACAGCATGTCTGGGACAGGTAGCACCTCCGGTGAACAGGTCAGGATTCCATAGCCGCAGGCAGAACAGTTGAAACTGGAGCAGCAGCACGGCCAGGTGGACTGGGGACAGCAAGGAGTCCTCATGCCAGGTAGTTCTGAGGCATGGTCCTCGGGCTCAGGTCCTCCGAGAGAGAGAAAGACAGAGAGAAAGAGAGAATTAGAGAGAGCATACTTAAATTCACACAGGACACCGGATAAGACAGGAGAAGTACTCCAGATATAACAAACTGACCCTAGCTCCCCGTCACATAAACTACTGCAGCACAAATACTGGAGGCTGAGACAGGAGGGGTCAGGAGACACTGTGGCCCCATCCGATGATACGCCCGGACAGGACCAAACAGAAAGGATATAACCCCACCCACTTTTCCAAAGCACAGCCCCCACTCCACTAGAGGGATATCTTCAGCCACCAACTTCCCATCCTGAGACAAGGCCGAGTATAGCCCACAAAGATCTCTGCCACGGCACAACCCAAGGGGGGGCGCCAACCCAGACAGGAAGATCACATCAGTGACTCAACCCACTCAAGTGACGCACCCCTCCAAGGGACGGCATGAAAGAGCACCAGTAAGCCAGTGACTCAGCCCCTCTAATAGGGTTAGAGGCAGAGAATCCAGTGGAAAGAGGGGAACCGGCCAGGCAGAGACAACAAGGGTGGTTCGTTACTCCAGAGTCTTTCCGTTCACCTTCACACTCCTGGGCCAGACTACACTCAATCATATGACCCACTGAGAGATGAGTCTTCAGTAAAGACTTAAAGGTTGAGACCAAGTCTGCGTCTCTCACATGGGTAGGAAGACCATTCCATAATAATGGAGCTCTATAGGAGAAAGCCCTGCCTCCAGCTGTTTGCTTAGAAATTCTAGGGACAATTAGGAGGCCTGTGTCTTGTGACCGTAGCGTACGTGTAGGTATGTACGGCAGGACCAAATCAGAAAGATAGGTAGGAGCAAGCCCATGTAATGCTTTGTAGGTTAGCAGTAAAACCTTGAAATCAGCCCTTGCCTTAACAGGAAGCTAGTCTAGGGAGGCTAGCACTGGAGTAATATGATCCATTTTTTGGGTTCTAGTCAGGATTCTAGCAGTCGTATTTAGCACTAACTGAAGTTTATTTCGTGCTTTATCAGGGTAGCCGGAAAGTAGAGCATTGCAGTAGACTAACCTAGAAGTAACAAAAGCTTGGATGAATTTTTCTGCATAATTTTTGGACAGAAAGTTTTTGATTTTTGCAATGTTGCGTAGATGGAAAAAAGCTGCCCTTGAAACAGTCTTGATATGTTCGTCAAAATAGAGATCAGGGTCCAGAGTAACGCCGAGGTCCTTCACAGTTTTATTTGAGATGACTGTACAACCATCAAGATTAATTGTAAGATTCAACAGAAGACCTCTTTGTTTCTTGGGACCTAGAACAAGCATCTCTGTTTTGTCCGAGTTTAAAAGTAGAACGTTTGCAGCCACCCACTTCCTTATGTCTGAAACACAGACTTCTAGCGAGGGCAATTTTGGGGCTTCACCATGTTTCATTGAAATGTACAGCTGTGTGTCATCCGCATAGCAGTGACAGTTAACATTATGTTTTCGAATGACATCCCCAAGAGGTAGAATATATAGTGAAAACAATAGTGGTCCTAAAACAGAACCTTGAAGAACACCGATGCACATCTATCACTCCAGTGTTTAATTGCTAAATTCTCATTATTTTGCCACAATGGCCTATTTATTGCCTTACCTCCCTTATCTTACCTAATTTGCACACACTGTACATAGACTTGTTCTCTATTGTGTTATTGATTATATGTTTGTTTATTCCATGTGTAACTCTGTGTTGTTGTTTGTGTCGCACTGCTTTGCTTTATCTTGGCCAGGTCGCAGTTGTAAATGAGAACTTGTTCTCAACTAGCCTACCTGGTTAAATAATTGTGAAGAAAAAAATACACTGCTGAGCGTCCTATGAAGAACAGGCTGTCGGCGCTCATCCACTGCTGAGCGTCCTATGAAGAACAGGCTGCCGGCACTCATCCACTGCTGAGCATCCTTTGTACTGCCACTGGAGGAACAGGCTGTCGGAACTCATCCACTGCTGGGCGGCAGATGACAGCCAGGAGCTCCTCAGCCTGGCGTAGGTCAGGAGAACAAAGGAGATGAGGGCCTCGTGTGCCTTCCTAACCCGTGGCTCTGTGCAGTCGGAGTTGATCCATCCGGCCGACAGCAGCTCGTCCACGTCCGGCTCTATGATCAGGTGGTTGAGACTGAGCAGGGCTTTTAGACAGTGGTACCATGCTGATATAATGGGATTGGCATTGTCAAACAACATCTTAACCACCTTCCTATAAAAAATCAACTGAACCTCCTTGTTCTTTATCCTGTCAGCCAACACATTGTAAATGTCTCCCGTCAAGCATAAATTCAAGAGGTTCTCCAAAGCCAGCAGAGCTAAGCTGCAGTTTTCACCATCAAACGTGTCTTTGAGAGTCACCACGTTTATGAAATCCACGGCGGTGATTAACTGTGTTCTTTATTATCCTCTCCTTTACAGTAGGCGACCAGTGAGAACCTGAAGAGCAGCGGGAGGGAACTCCACCTGACCCCGTAACAGAGAGCGGTGTCACAGAGCTTTGTAATTACTGAGTGGATTAGGGAGAGTAGGCCCTTCCTTGCCAACCCTTTCTTCATTCCTGGCTCCTCTTTATACGCCTGGAGGTGGTCTGGCAGGAACAGGGCAGACTGCCGGATGGTGTCCACCTTACCACGGATGTCCCTACTCAGGTGCTGGCCAACACATGGGTCATTCTCAGCCATCTAGGCCCTGATGGTCAGTAGGTCCCTGAGCAGGGGGAGGTGCGGGAGCATGTGTGTTGTAACTTGGACAAACACACGGTTGATATTGGCCTGCTACCTCTGGACAGTGAGGTACCTGCTCATTGTAAGAAGAAGGACCTCAAACACCTGTGTCAGGGGGTCTGTGATTTGCAGGATGCCCTTACAGAAGCTCAGCACAGTGGAGACAGATGCTGAGGAGGTCTCTGAGGCAATTCCTGAATCCTTTCAATTATAACCTGGAGAGATTTTTTTGTTTGTTGTTGAAATCATGACATTTAATAAAACAGTTGTATCATCAGTGTAAAATGGGCATGGTTCAGTTTTTCAACCCAGGGTGTCTTGGTTTTTTTTCAGCTTAATGTGAATACCAGAGTAAATGGAAGCCATACTGTACATAAAACAAGGCCTGTGGAAAGGGAGAGATTGACCTGAGTCAATACAGTTCTGAGACAAAAGGAACGTTATCTTATTTGGCCAGCAGAGGGAGTCGTTTCCTTAAAGTTAAATTATGACAACTTGGAATAATGGAGCTGGTGAATGCGCTTGAAATAGAAGTATCCTCATGATTGTGAAATATAAATGTACCATGCCTGGAGTGTACTGGTCAAATAAACTTGTAATCAGATTTTTTTTAAATATAAAACGTAGCCAAATCAAATCAAATCAAGCCTTATTTCTACAGCACATTTCAGACATGGAATGCAACACAATGAGCTTCACAGGAAAAACGAATTATGACAATGAAAGTAAAAACTGAAACATTTACTACACAACAAACATGAGGATAAAAACTAAAGAATAACACGAATGGAATGGCTAAAAAGCCTCTTAAGGAAAAGCAAAGCTAAAAAGGTGTGTTTTAAGGTGTGTTTCAATAATAAATGTAGTGTACTGCAGTTGAACAGCAGTTTTACTGCACTCTTACATTGCAAACTTACTGCAGCAAATAAAACAGTGTTATTTTGGAAGCCGTGTCTACCTCATGCAAATACTGCAATCTTTTTTTGTAATGGTCCTAGGATTTGGGATAGTTAAAAGTCCAGTGCCTGAGGACCTGAGGGACCTACTGGGTACATAACTTAAATGCATGTCTGACATGTATTGAGGTGAACAATCGTGGATTTATTTAAAAACCAATAGAAGATTCTTAAAATGAATTCTAAATCTCACAGGCAGCTAGTGCAGACCTGGTAAACCGGTGTAATGTGTGCTCTCTGTCTGGTCTTGGTCAGTACCCTTGCTGCAGCATTCTGTATATTTTGCAGTTGACCAATGGCTTTTTTTAGGTAGACCAGACAGGAGAGTATTGCACTAGTCAAGCCTGCTTGTAATAAAAGCATGGATGAGTCTCTCTGTATCAGCCTGAGAGAAAACATAGGTAGAAAACATAGAGAGAAACCTGATGAGCTACTATATAACTATAACTAAGGCATAAGATTGTTGCTGCAATGCTGACATCTGTCAAAATGACCTGTCAGGTCAAAGAAGTTAATAAATACATGTGAATGTCATTCATATTTAGTGTGTCATGAGGTTGTAACAAAACTGAAGGAGACGCTAGTAAGAACAAACGAGAATCACATGAACCTATTTGATCAAGAAAGCATGGTGCAGATGAGGCAATGTCTGAACAATTCAAACGCTGCTCATTAAAATAAAATGCACAATTATGTGTTTGTTAGAAAATGGTGTTCTTCTTCATCTTCTATATAAAATGGTGGTCCGCAAACAAACGTTAAAGATATTCTCTTGACAAAACTTTGTCCAATAGGAATTTGCCCTCAGTGCTGGAAATGACACCACTACCAAAGGACAAGTATATTTTGTGGAAATAACAATATAAAGGGCATACTCACAATACATATTGATATAGACTTTATTTTATTGACTCTTTCTCTAGAAGATAACATTACATCATGTGTAATTATTCATGTTTTCTCATAGAAAAACGTAGTAGCTCAAAAGTCTGGGTCAGGGACAAGGGCAAAACAATGAAATTGAGGTATAAAATGCATCTGAAAAGTAGCTAAAATACTTGATAGAGAGATGTTGAAAACAATATGGGGTGATTGTCATGTGAACTTAACATATAAAGAATAAAAACATATATTTTTTTATAAAATCCACAAAATTGACCCTGAGGACATAGAAGTTCCCGTAGTTGCCCAAAGCATGCTAAGCAGTCTGTAATTTTTCTCCAAAAACAGCAGAAGCGTCATTTCCATCACAGTCATTTCCATCACAAACGTAACTCTGATGGAAATGACAGAACATGGTGGAAATTACAAAAATCTATTATGTTATTACTTTTTACTTTTTTTAAACTTTAGGCTTATTTAATCATGTTATAAATTACTTTAATATAGAAAATTATCCAAGGTGTGCACAATTGGAAAACTTTAGTATTATTCTTTGTTTTTAGAAGATGCCACATGAAACAGCACAGAGGTCACAGACATAGAAACAACATTTAAAAAATGATCCTATACGATACCAGGAACATCTGCAAAAAGACAGGAAGAGATACTGGAAGAAAAAAAAGAAGGGAGAAGTGATATCTATCTTCGAGCTTACAAAGAGAGTACAAAGAGGCAAGAGATGGCTATAGAAATCCAACCAACAGAATAGAAGACAGACTTTAAAGAGAACAGTTGCAATGGAGACCTACCCATCAGGCAACACAACACCTCAGTCACCAGATGACCTGCAGCCAGAACACGAGGCCATCATACCTGCCCCCTAACTTACCTGCCCCGGATGCACGCCCTGATACCCCTTCCTCATCATCTGCAACAGGAATGAGAAGTATAATACATATTGGAAGGAAAAAGGTCGCTCAAAAACATAGAGATCTTTGCATGACAAATGCCAAACTTGATAAAGCTTAACAGGAAAACTGAGAAATACAAAAAAAAGTTTGATCAAATCAAATGTATTTATATATCCCTTCGTACATCAGCTGATATCTCAAAGTGCTGTACAGAAACCCAGCCTAAAACCCCAAACAGCAAGCAATGCAGGTGTAGAAGCACGGTGGCTAGGAAAAACTCCCTAGAAAGGCCAAAACCTAGGTAGAAACCTAGAGAGGAACCAGGCTATGAGGGCTGGCCAGTCCTCTTCTGGCTGTGCCGGGTGGAGATTATAACAGAACATGCCCAAGATGCTCAAATGTTCATAAATGACCAGCATGGTTAAATGATAATAATCACAGTAGTTGTCGAGGGTGCAGCAAGTCAGCACCTCAGGAGTAAATGTCAGTTGGCTTTTCATAGCCGATCATTAAGAGTATCTCTACCACTCCTGCTGTCTCTAGAGAGTTGAAAACAGCATGTCTGGGACAGGTAGCACGTCCGGTGAACAGGTCAGGAATCCATAGCCGCAGGCAGAACAGTTGAAACTGGAGCAGCAGCATGGCCAGGTGGACTGGGGACAGCAAGGAGTCATCATGCCAGGTAGTCCTGAGGCATGGTCCTAGAGCTCAGGTCCTCTGAGAGAAAGAGAGAATTAGAGAGAGCATACTTAAATTCACACAGGACACCGGATAAGACAGGAGAAGTACTCCAGATATAACAAACTGACCCTAGCCCCCCAACACATAAACTACTGCAGCATAAATACTGGAGGCTGAGACAGGAGGGGTCAGGAGACACTGTGGCCCCATCCGCTGATACCCCCGGACAGGGCCAAACAGGAAGGATATAACCCCACCCTCTTTGCCAAAGCACAGCCCCCACACCACTAGAGGGATATCTTCAACCACCAACTTACCATCCTGAGACAAGGCCGAGTATAGCCCACAAAGATCTCAGCCACGGCACAACACAAGGGGGGGGGGGGGGGGCACCAACCCAGACAGGAAGATCACATCAGTGACTCAACCCACTCAAGTGACGCACCCAACCTAGGGACGGCATGAAAGAGCACCAGTAAGCCAGTGACTCAGCCCCTGTAATAGGGTTAGAGAAAGAGAATCCCAGTGGAGAGAGGGGAACCGTCCAGGCAGAGACAGCAAGGGCGGGTCGTTGCTCCAGAGCCATTCCGTTCACCTTCACACTCTTGGGCCAGACTACACTCAATCATATGACCCACTGAGAGATGAGTCTTCAGTAAAGACTTAAAGGTTGAGACCAAGTCTGCATCTCTCACATGGGTAGGCAGACCATTCCATAAAAATGGAGCTCTATAGGAGAAAGCCCTGCCTCCAGCTGTTTGCTTAGAAATTCTAGGGACAATTAGGAGGCCTGTGTCTTGTGACCGTAGCGTACGTGTAGGTATGTACAGCAGGACCAAATCAGAAAGATAGGTAGGAGCAATCCCATGTAATGCTTTGTAGGTTAGCAGTAAAACCTTGAAATCAGGCCCTGCCTTAATTAACAGGAAGCCAGTGTAGGGAGGCTAACACTGGAGTAATATGATCACATTTTGGGGTTCTAGTCAAGATTCTAGCAGCCGTATTTAGCACTAACTGAAGTTTATTTAGTGCTTTATCAGGGTAGCCGGATAATCAACTGATGAAGAAAATGGAGAGATAAGATTCCCCAAAGACAAAGATAAAACAGAAAAATGAAGGGAACTCCGAAGAACTTGAGAAGGATTTTATTGTTTCAAAATGCCATCATTGCAGAGTTAAAGCAAAATGATCAAAACAGGTGCAGTGCCAAGGACAAACAAGTGGCTTCAAAAATGCTCAGAGGCAACATCCTGAGAATGGCCTGGTCAAAGCTGCAAACAGAGAATTAGGATTTTCAGCAAAAGCATTGAGGGAAACAGGCCAACCAGTCTTCAATACTCCAGGAAAAAGCAGTGTAACATAATTAGCACAGCCACAGAAGAGAAAATCACTAGATTCTATGAACGTGATGTCAACAGTAGAGCAACAACAGGGGGAAAAGGACACACTAATGAGGAACAAGAAAAAAAAGCTTCTTGAATGGCACAATTCAGAACCTTTATCAGGATTTTAAGAGGGAAAATTCAGATATTAAAATGTCCTACCATGAATTATTTAAAATACATATTTTGGGGTTGTCAAGTCAACAGTCCAGGATAGGGAAACATGCCACATGCAAAACCCAAGCCAATGTCCAGTTCATGGCAGACAAACTACAGTATCACAAAATTACAAAGTTGCAGCAACAATGGGAACCTTACTGCTCTAGAGGAGATCTGCATTTGAGGAATGGGCCAAAATACCTTGTGAAGACTTACTGAAAATGTTTGACCTCTGTCATTGCCAACAAAGGGTATATAACAAAGTATTGAGATAAACTTTTGTTATTGACCAAATACTTATTTTCCACCATAATTTGCAAATAAATTCATAAAAAATCCTACAATGTGATTTTCTGGATTTTTTTCCCTCATTTTGTCTGTCATAGTTGAAGTGTACCTATGATGAAAATTACAGGCCTCTCTCATCTTTTTAAGTGGGAGAACTTGCACAATTGGTGGCTGACTAAATACTTTTTTGCCCCACTGTACATTCCTGAATAATACGATCGCAGCTATCATCGGATATTATTTCTAGACAAATCAAAGATGATTATAATACTGGTAAAATGGTGTTTCAATACATTTTAATTCCTGAAAGCTTGCCGGGATAAAGTGCCCGAAGATGTAGAATCACCCAAACACTGAATTTGTTAAACCATTTTACTGGAATACCCCTCGGAATAGGAAATCGCATTAGCAGAGTTTTAGTTATGAACGAACTCCGTCCATTCACCAAAATGTTTTAGATAATGCAAAAAAAACACACACCATTTCATTCCCACTATTTTGACTTTAATCAATTAAGTTTTGTTTAATTGGAAACACATATACACATGGTTCATTTACGTTTGAAAACCAGGAAATAGCTTCAGAAAGAGGTCTCCTTAACGCTAGCGCACTTGAGTTGTCATTGTTCTTGCTTTTCTGTCTCTTAGACGCTCGCTAAATGTCTTGCAGAATGGGACTGTTGCTGTTGTCAAGATGTCTAGGCGTAAATCTTTTGAAACGCAAGGTTCAATCACGTACACATAGACTAGTTTGATTAGAATGCCAGACGTCCCGTGGGCGAGAGGTAAAGTGGAAAAGGAACAGGTTCGAACCGCTTTTACCCCGGCGGAGATGCACCTCTCTCGTGCATTGTGTTCCACTTGCATAGTTGAGGAGCTCATGGACAACCACGGTAAACTTAGCCAACTACAGCTCCTCCACAGACTCCGAACAAGCAACAGAACAAGAAGTTGACAGCAAAGATCTGCAATCAACAGAAACAAAACAAACTCCAACTTGCGTCTGTCGGGTAGAACATGTTCACTGTACAACAGGGACAACTTCTAAAATGACAAACGTGGCACTGAAATAACACTGTTATCACTAACTTGTGCCTGTGTAGGGTTGGGTTCATTACAACCTTTATTCCTTACTTAGGCCCTATTTGTTGTCATGAAAGTTTATATATATATATTAACAATAATGAAGTAACCCAGCTGTGCTCTGGACACCATATGTGAACTGATTGCCCCCCATCTATCTTCAGAGTTCGTGCTGCTAGGCGACCTAAACTGGAACATGCTTAACACCCCAGCCATCCTAAAATCTAAACTTGATGCCCTCAATCTCACACAAATTATCAATGAACCTACCAGGTACCACCCCAAAGCCTTAAACACGGGCACCCTCATAGATATCATCCTAACCAACTTGCCCTCTAAATACACCTCTGCTGTCTTCAACCAAGATCTCAGCGATCACTGCCTCATTGCCTGCATCCGTAATGGGTCAGCGGTCAAACGACCTCCACTCATCACTGTAAAACGCTCCCTGAAACACTTCTGCGAGCAGGCCTTTCTAATCGACATGGCCGGGGTATCCTGGAAGGATATTGATCTCATCCCGTCAGTAGAGGATGCCTGGATATTTAAAAAAAATGCCTTCCTAACCATCTTAAATAAACATGCCCCATTCAAGAAATTTAGAACCAGGAACAGATATAGCCCTTGGTTCTCCCCAGACCTGACTGCCCTTAATCAACACAAAAACATCCTATGGCGTTCTGCATTAGCATCGAACAGCCCCCGTGATATGCAGCTGTTCAGGGAAGCTAGAAACCATTATACACAGGCAGTTAGAAAAGCCAAGGCTAGCTTTTTCAAGCAGAAATTTGCTTCCTGCAACACTAACTCAAAAAAGTTCTGGGACACTGTAAAGTCCATGGAGAATAAGAACACCTCCTCCCAGCTGCCCACTGCACTGAAGATAGGAAACACTGTCACCACTGATAAATCCACCATAATTGAGAATTTCAATAAGCATTTTTCTACGGCTGGCCATGCTTTCCACCTGGCTACTCCTACCCCAGACAACAGCACTGCACCCCCAACAGCAACTCGCCCAAGCCTTCCCCATTTCTCCTTCTCCCAAATCCATTCAGCTGATGTTCTGAAAGAGCTGCAAAATCTGGACCCCTACAAATCAGCCGGGCTAGACAATCTGGACCCTTTCTTTCTAAAATTATCTGCCGAAATTGTTGCCACCCCTATTACTAGCCTGTTCAACCTCTCTTTCGTGTCGTCTGAGATTCCCAAAGATTGGAAAGCAGCTGCGGTCATCCCCCTCTTCAAAGGGGGGGATACTCTTGACCCAAACTGCTACAGACCTATATCTATCCTACCGTGCCTTTCTAAGGTCTTCGAATGCCAAGTCAACAAACAGATTACCGGCCATTTCGAATCTCACCATACCTTCTCTGCTATGCAATCTGGTTTCAGAGCTGGTCATGGGTGCACCTCAGCCACGCTCAAGGTCCTAAACGATATCTTAACCGCCATCGATAAGAAACATTACTGTGCAGCCGTATTCATTGATCTGGCCAAGGCTTTCGACTCTGTCAATCACCACATCCTCATCGGCAGACTCGACAGCCTTGGTTTCTCAAATGATTGCCTCGCCTGGTTCACCAACTACTTCTCTGATAGAGTTCAGTGTGTCAAATCGGAGGGTCTGCTGTCCGGACCTCTGGCAGTCTCTATGGGGGTGCCACAGGGTTCAATTCTTGGACCGACTCTCTTCTCTGTATACATCAATGAGGTCGCTCTTGCTGCTGGTGAGTCTCTGATCCACCTCTACGCAGACGACACCATTCTGTATACTTCCGGCCCTTCTTTGGACACTGTGTTAACAACCCTCCAGGCAAGCTTCAATGCCATACAACTCTCCTTCCGTGGCCTCCAATTGCTCTTAAATACAAGTAAAACTAAATGCATGCTCTTCAACCGATCGCTACCTGCACCTACCCGCCTGTCCAACATCACTATTCTGGACGGCTCTGACTTAGAACACGTGGACAACTACAAATACTTAGGTGTCTGGTTAGACTGTAAACTCTCCTTCCAGACCCATATCAAACATCTCCAATCCAAAGTTAAATCTAGAATTGGCTTCCTATTTCGCAACAAAGCATCCTTCACTCATGCTGCCAAACATACCCTTGTAAAACTGACCATCCTACCAATCCTCGACTTTGGCGATGTCATTTACAAAATAGCCTCCAATACCCTACTCAACAAATTGGATGCAGTCTATCACAGTGCAATCCGTTTTGTTACCAAAGCCCCATATACTACCCACCATTGCGACCTGTACGCTCTCGTTGGCTGGCCCTCGCTTCATACTCGTCGCCAAACCCACTGGCTCCATGTCATCTACAAGACCCTGCTAGGCAAAGTCCCCCCTTATCTCAGCTCGCTGGTCACCATAGCATCTCCCACCTGTGGCACACGCTCCAGCAGGTATATCTCTCTAGTCACCCCCAGAACCAATTCTTTCTTTGGCCGCCTCTCCTTCCAGTTCTCTGCTGCCAATGACTGGAACAAACTACAAAAATCTCTGAAACTGGAAACACTTATTTCCCTCCCTAGCTTTAAGCACCAACTGTCAGAGCAGCTCACAGATTACTGCACCTGTACATAGCCCACCTATAATTTAGCCCAAACAACTACCTCTTTCCCAACTGTATTTAATTTTTATTTATTTTGCTCCTTTGCACCCCATTATTTTTATTTCTATTTTGCACATTCTTCCATTGCAAAACTACCATTCCAGTGTTTTACTTGCTATATTGTATTTACTTTGCCACCATGGCCTTTTTTTGCCTTTACCTCCCTTCCCACCTCATTTGCTCACATTGTATATAGACTTGTTTATACTGTATTATTGACTGTATGTCTGTTTTACTCCATGTGTAACTCTGTGTCGTTGTATGTGTCGAACTGCTTTGCTTTATCTTGGCCAGGTCGCAATTGCAAATGAGAACTTGTTCTCAACTTGCCTACCTGGTTAAATAAAGGTGAAATAAAAAAATAAATAAACTTTCGGTTTTGATTCTTATATTTTATCAACGCTATCCTCCACAGCGGCTGTGGGTTTCCAGTGCTGGCCCAAGTCCTTGACACCATCTACTCCAGCTCCTCAGAGGACTTCAGTGCCTCCCTCTGCTCTCGGTGTATCACGCTCTTAGGGGTGTTTCTCTGTGGGGGCGCTGCCAATGCAGCCCGTGTCTACCTCATGCAAATATCAGGTGTGTGTCACCATTTGCTTCCAGTGCATGCAGAGGTTTCCATAGCGATTACACAGGTGACTGACTATGAGGGAACTTAACTTACTTTACACTTTGATGCCATACAGAGGAAATGTGTTACACAATTAGGTTATGACTCTTGCAGGGCAACATATTGTAAGAAATCTACGCGTATCCCTATTTTCCACGATTCTGAGGCAGGTTTCTTTGATAAGACCCGTACCGGGGAGCTCATTAACCGCCTGTCTGCCAACACGGCTGTCATCGGGCACTCCCTCACTGACAACCTCTCCGGTGGGCTCCGCGGTCTCGCTCAAGCAGCAGCTGGGATCAGCATGGTGGTGAGAAACAGTTAAACTGGTTTGTTTTCTCTGTACTGGTGTCAGTTCTAAGATTGTGAGTCACATCAGAATGTAAGTCAACTGGTTTATTGTCATGAGGAAGATGTGATTTTTTTCATCCCTTCAGGTACGGCTTTCCTCGGGTGGACACTACACAACTTTTAAAATCCTAACATCGCTGAGCCTCTCACATAGTTGTTGTAGTTGTTTGTCTTGCCAACATTGTAGCGCACACACACTAAAATAGTGATCAGCTATGGCTCAAAGCAGCCTTGTAAACGTCCAGTCAGACATTCACTCTTGCCATACAGAGTTGAATTGAATAACATTCCTTGTGAACTTCAGACCTGTAACGATTTGACACTTTCGCTTTGGTTAAATGCAAGTACAAACGCATACTATTAGTAGCCATTGCTCCTGCTCGAGAGTACATTATGTGATGCAAAACGTAATCTCACTGGTTTCTCTAGTGAGCTCTCATTTACCATTGCTCATCACCGCTCTCAAAACTTGTTGTACATCTCACACTACAAGGGCATTGCCGATTTTGTGCCGATAAAATAAAATGTATTTGAAAATATTGGGACGTCTGTGACTAAAGACGAGATCGGTAGCCCTCAGATTGCGTCTTTGACCTGCAAACATTAAACGAGTGTAGGTGACGGCCTCGTGCCTACTCAAACGCATCTCGAAAACTTGTCTGGAACCGCTAAATTATGGCCAAAATCGTGTCATGTACACCCGACTTAAACGGCTCCATTTTTCTGGTTACTCTACGTAGATTGTTGACTGTCTGTTTGATCAAAGTTCTTTATCACAACAACAAAAAATATTGAATTGAAACCAATTGATCAGACTGATACTCTGTTCTGTCCTCTTGTAGTTGGCAGAAGAGCGTATCAGCAACATGAGGACAGTTTGTGCGTTTGGTAAGGAGCTGACAGAAGTGGCCAAGTATACAGAGAAGGCCAACTACATTCTCCACCTGGCCAAACAGGAAGCTATTTTGCTGGCCGGGTTCTTTGGAGTGGTGAGCATTCAGCCATTCAATGTTGCCCAATTTTCCCTAAAATGGTTGACATTTTGTCAATCACGCCAGTTGAAGTGTACTCCACCCCTTTGGTCTTTTGAAAGACAGGAATCACAGTTGTCTGATCTGTGATGGAAGCTTGTGTTTTTCTGGCCCTGGCCTATGTTCCTTCAGGGCCTATTGGGTTGTAACTGCTTTCATAGGTTGTTTTTTTAGACAGGACTCAGTGGCAACATCATCATCCTCTCTGTGCTGTATAAGGGAGGGCTATTGATGGCCACCGAGCACATAACTGTGGGAAAGCTCTCTTCATTCCTCATGTACGCCTTCTGGGTGGGCATTAGCATTGCAGGTAGGGTGCATATAATTGTCTCATTTCCAATCCATGCATTCTGAGGAAAACCCCAGCTCATTAATAAATGAACAAATCACACTTAAATAAAAAACGGATTCTCAGTTGCTTAGCTCATCTAAACATTTGTTTAATTGTCTGTTTGGTTGAATAGGGATGAGCTCGTGATACTTTGAGCTGATGAAGGGTTGTGGAGCAGGGCCACGGCTGTGGGAGGTACTGGACAGGAAGCTTGATTTCCCCCTTAATGGTCAGCATCATTCCCCTCTAATTCTAGACCACACTGAGACAGTATTGTGCAAAACACCATAGCTACAGCACACTTCACAGTCCTCTGCATCTAAACTGGCATGTCCTTTTTCCACCTCATTTCTCTATAGAGGGTATTGTGCTGAGGCCGGAGCAACTGAAGGGTAATCTGGAATTCCAGAATGTCTCCTTTGCCTACCCGACCCGCAAAGATGCCCCTATCTTCCAGGCTCTGTCATGGCCGTGGTAGGCCCCAGCGGATCGGGCAAATCCACCCTGGTCTCCCTTCTGCTCAGGCTCTATGACCCAGACTCAGGTGAGGACTGCAGCCATCTCTTACAGCAGCTTCATGCTCTTACAGCATGAAGCTGCTCGCATTTCCCTACACTCGTATTAGCATCTGCTAACCATGTGTATGTGACCAATAAAATGTGATTTGATGTCACTGTGTGCATGTGTCTTACATTTCATCAAGTCTTCTGATTTTGAGATCCCTGTTTTGCTCTGTAGGTGTGATCACTATTGACGGGCATGATGTGAGAGATTTGAATCCTTATTGATTGAGGAGTCACATTGGAATTGTTAGTCAGGTAATGGGTCACATGATGGCATTATTAGTTGACCACATGTTCCCATTGTTGTGGCTGAGCTGGTGTTGTGAGGTGTGGTCTGTCCCTGTACTCTGTGGGTCTGCAGGAGCCTGTACTCTTCTCCTGTTCCATCGCTGAGAACATTGCCTATGGAGCGCCCGACTTTAACACGGTCACAGTTCAGGAAATCCACCGGGCTGGACAGATCGCCAATGCCTACGAGTTTGTCCGAGGTTTGTCCGAAGGCTTTGACACAGTGGTGGGAGAGAAGGGTGTTCTACTGTCAGGTGAAAAAAATACATACATTTCCTAATGATGGTGTTGGACTTCATTGGACATTCTCAACCCTGAATGATCTGACTACAGACATATGGGTTTTGTTATGGAGTTCTTCATCATATCTTCTTTAACAGCTGGAATGGAATGACTTATTTTACTTGAACCAACAGGTGGTCAAAAACAGAGAATTGCTATTGCAAGGGCTCTGCTCAAGGTAATATAATTACACCCGATTGCATGTGTCAACAATGGATGTTTTTAGTTATATGAGCTAAAGTAATGTTTACTTCCTCGTCTTCCTTCAGAACCCTAAGATACTTCTACTTGATGAGGCTACAAGGTAAGCGATGTGCATAATCACATCACATGTTTTATTTCAGCCTCTTCTTCCTCTTCATTTTGGACAGTTAAGCAAGGTCAATAAGCTGGGTGATGTCAAACAACCCAACAATATCATGTGAGCTATAACCAGGGTTAACGCAAGTAACCTCAGGTTATCTGATAACGAGTAACGTCTCTCGCTTCCCAATAGTGAGAGACCGAAAACAAGTATTTGAAAGAGAACTCAATGGACCCCTGATCTAATTCTAATCAATTAATTTTAACTTACATTTTTTTTTAATAATAATGTTTCCTCCCCTATTCTCCAGTGCCCTGGATGCAGAGAATGAGTTCCTGGTCCAGGAGGCTATGGAGCGGCTCATGGATGGAAGAACGGTGCTGATCATCGCCCACCGCCTCACCACCATCCAGAACGCTGACGCGGTGCTGGGCCAACGGTGTGTAGTGGAGTGTGGTCAGCACGCACAGCTCCTCGGCAACTACCAAGGCCTCTTCAGGAAGCTGATGGAGAAACTAGCCTTCTTCCAAGAGGGGAAAAGCAAGCGTTGAAAAGAGCAGAGGACAGGGGAGTTCTTTAAATGTAGAGAAAGTGCCTTTACAGTAGCTGTGTGGTGATGTGCTCTGCTACACTCCTCAGTACGTCAGTGTGTGAATCAGATGAAGCTGCATGTGCATATCAAATAGATCATGGATGATTTTGGACGTGTCAAATGTGAGTACTGCAGATATCTCATATAACTGCTGGGATTCATTTTGAGATGGTCAATGGGGTTGGCTTCTCTTCTTGAGGACACCCAACTCATTGCGGATCCTCAAGAGGTTAGTTTTTCCTGAAAATAAGAAGGACATTAAAACTCTGAAGTATGGCACGTAAATATTGTCAATTAGGCGGATCTATTTCCAAGACACGGCAAACATACAGAGAACTGAAATACAAGCTACATTGTCATAAATGTAGATGATAATCAAATAACATCTTATATTCCAGGTGATAAAGCAAGGAATGAACCGCCACTGATCAGTTATGAAAATGATGTGCCTATCCATGAAAATATTCTGCTATTCAAAGGTGCTTTTGGGACTTTGCTACCAGTTTGGTGAACATGTCTGAACAATCTAACATTCAGTAGGTAAAATTGAATTCAAATCTATGTATTGCCCTAGCTAACACACCGGACTCCAATAATCAACTAATCATGATATTCAGTTTAGAATGTAATTCATTTAATCAGCTGTGTTTTGCTACGGGTGGGGAAAAAGTGTGACACCACTCTGGCCCCCCTTGGACTGGAGTTGCCCGGTTCCTACATCACTTTTACTCATATCTATATAAAATCTCGAATTGATATTCTGTGAATACTTTTTCAAATTAACCCCCACTAATAGCCCTACTAATACAGCAGATGCAGTACTGACATTACATGACAGGTTTATATCATACTCAGTCATCACATATTCTCAGAAAATATTTCCTTATACCAAAAGAGGGTGCTATTACCCTATTGATTTTTTTTCTCTCCAATCTGTGTGTGTAAAGTGTGTTTAAAAAAGTTATCATTTTACCTGAACTACACTGAACAAAAATATAAATGCAATATGTAAAGTGTTGGTCCCATACTTCATGAGCTCAAATAAAAATTCCCAGAAATTTTCCATATGCACAAAAATAGCATTTTTCTCAAATTTTGTGCACAATGTGTTTACATCCTAATTGGTGATCATTTCTCCTTTGCCAAGATAATCCATCCACCTGACAGGTGTGTCATATCAAGAAGCTGATTAAACAGTGTGATCATTACACAAGTGCACCTTGTGCTGGGGACAATAAAAGGCCACATGCAGTTTTGTCACACAACACAATGCTACAGATGTCTCAAGTGATGCAAGAGCGTGCAAATAGCCTGCTGACTGCTGGAATGTCCACCAGAGCAATTGCCAGATGCTTGAATGTTAATTTCTGTACCATAAGCTGCCTCCAATGTCGTTTTAGATAATATGGCATTATGTCCAACCGGTCTCACAACCACAGACCTCCACATCAGAGAAGTATTTCTTTCTGCATTAAAGCTCTTTTGTGACAAAAAGCACATTCTGATTGGCTGGAAGAACTTGACTGGCCTGCACAGAGCCGTGACCTCAACCCCATTGAACACCTTTAGGATGAATTGGAGCCAGGTGTAATCGGCCAACTTCAGTGCCTGACCTCACTAATGCTCATGTGGATGAATGAAAGCAAGTCCCCGCAAATAGCCTGCTGACTGCATAGGCCCACCCACTAGGGAGCCAGGCCCACCCATGGCTGCGCACCTGCCCAGTCATGCAAAATCCATAGACTAGGGCCTAATGAAATTATTTAAATTGACTGATGTCCTTATATGACTGTAACTCAGTCAAATCTATGAAATTGTTGCATGTTGCATTTATATTTTTGTACAGCATAATTTCAGTTCAGATATCTGGGCTATCCAAAACAATTCCTTGGATTTTTGCCTAATCCTAATACACTACATGATAAAAGGTATGTAGACACCTGCTGGTCGAACAGCCCAAAATCATGGGCATTAATATGGAATTGGTCCCCCCTTTGCTGCTATAACAGCCTCTCCACTCTTCTGGGAAGGCTTTCTACTAGATGTTGGAACATTGCTGTGGGGACTTGCTTCCATTCATCCACATGAGCATTAGTGAGGTCAGGCACTGAAGTTGGCTGATTACACCTGGCTCCAATTCATCCCAAAGGTGTTCAATGGGGTTGAGGTCAAGGCTCTGTGCAGACCAGTCAAGTTCTTCCACACCGATCTTGACAAACCATTTCTGTATGGACCTCGCTTTATGCACGGGGCCATTGTCATGCTGAAACAGGAAAGGGCCTTCCCCAAACTGTTGTCATAAACTTGGAAGCACAGAATCGTCTAGAATGTTATTGTATGCTATAGCGTTAAGATTTCCCTTTGCTGGAACTGAGGGGCCTAGCCCAAACCATGAAAAACAGCCCCAGACCATTATTCCTTCTCCACCAAACTTTACAGTTGGCATTGCACATGGTGATCTTAGGCTTGTGTGTTGATGCTTGGCCATGGAAACCCATTTCATTAAGCTCCCGACGAACAGTTCTTGTGCTGATGTTGCTTCCAGAGGCAGTTTGGAACTCGGTAGTGAGTGTTGCAACCGAGGACAGACGATTTGTATGCCCTACGCGCTTCAGCACTCTGCGGTCTCGTTCTGTGAGCTTGTGTGGCCCACCACTTTGGGGCTTAGCTGTTGTTGCTCCTAGACGTTTCCACTTCACAATAACAGCACTTACCATTGACTGGGGCAGCTCTAGCAGGGCAGAAATGGGATAAACTGACTTGTTGGAAAGGTGGCATCCTATGACGGTGCCACATTGAAAGTGACTGAGCACTTCAGTACAGGCCTTTCTACTGCCAATGTTTGTCTATGAGGATTGCATGGCTGTATGCTCAATTTTATATACCTGTCAGCATCAGGTGGGGCTGTAATAGCCAAATCCACTAATTTGAAGGGATGTCCACATACTTTTGGCCATGTAATGTAGGTCAGGCCATGAAGTGCAGCCTATCTGTCATGAAAACAGAGGCGCCAAATTAATGTGACTAGAAGAGACCTCTAAACCTCATTAAAGCTAGAATCCTTAATTGAAACAATAAAGCAGACACCCCATCTCGGTTTTGGTAAAAATCTGAGGGATGGCCCTGGAGAAATGTAACCACTCTCAAATTCATAGACAGAGCTAGGGATGCAAAGACTGGCCATCCATGACATCAACACTATAGTTTAATCATATTTTTAGGCTGTTTGTTGACATTTACATTGTTTACTAACTGTGATGTATACAAATCTTATATTTGGGGGTTTTGATGGGGTACGATGGTTGAACTAAGCTCATGAGGCGATTGGATTGAATCCCAGCCCTAGTTTATCCTTGCCCTATTACACTCATATAAAAAAGTTTATAGAAAGGTTTATATCACTTGATTCATATATGGCACCCCTAAAGGTTCTAGGCAGTTCAAGAAAATGGGTTAATTGGGCTTCTGTATTAAAACCTTTAGGGGTGCCATAATACATAATATACTAACAAGCAATAGAACCACTTTTGATTTTATTTAGAACTTTTTTTCTAAGAGTGTAAGGTTCTCTAGCTCAGGCTGGAGTGGTCTTCTGAGTGGCTAAACTGGGGCATCACCTGCTGGGGCAGACAGTTGAGTGGCAGCAGCTGGGATTGCAGACCTTGTCAAACCAAACCAGCCTCAGATGTAGAGCTACTAAAAAAACGCTTTATTTATTTTGTACAACACAATATATAAGATCAAGTGAATGGAAGGACTAATTTTCACAGAATTTCAATATAAAATCATGCTCAGCAGCTATTCATTTTCATAAAGACAGCATTCTAAGGTTAGATATGAGATTCTTGGATAGCTTATCGTGTCATGTAGTCTGGCTACACTGCTAACGGTTTAGACAGGGTCGTCATGCCAACACTGAATTAACCCTGGCCTCCTATGGTCTCTGTCAACAAATGATTTGACTGGGGTGTTGCTGTGAGCAGGTGACCTGGACTATTTCTTTTTTTAAAAATATATATATATATATACTGTATAATAAATGTATTAGACCTAGTAGAACTGGTTTTAAACCCAATAAATAACATACTATGCTGCTTACCATAACATGCTTAGTTAGCATAGTATAGCTGTTATGATCTGTTTCAGAGGATCTGTCTGACGCTGGCCATAAATACACTGATGGAATAATAATACCTTTATTTGGTCTTCTAACAAAATCTACATTTCAAAAAATGATAACTTTGTATGCATGCAACTAGCAAATAGCATCACGGAAATAGTTCATTAAACGTATGCTACTACAGGCCTGAGTCAATGGGGCATCTGTCATTGTTTCGATACCCCACTGTGATCTAGAGCTCTAAACCGAGTAAAATCCCAAAGATCAAACTAGCAAAAATGACAGACCAACCCATTGTTAAAACGGCTGTGCAATTGCATCAAAATTATATGAAAGGAATTCCATTCTCAAAGGAACATTCACATTTTTGTAATCAGCCTGCAGTAGTTTGACAGAACAACAACGTAAACTACCTTCTTTCCTTGGTGTTGTCATTCCTATATGGCTATAAGTTTGCGGTCCTTGATAAGGGAAGGGCTTTCCAACCGGGATCCTGTTTGCAGTTAAAGTTTGCTATGCCATGAGGGTGTCTTACAAATCACAGGCTCTCCATATACGGCTCTGGCACCGTGGCTTGGAATCAGGACAACAGTCCCATACATGGAGAGCCCTGCTGCTCACTTCGAAACCGGGGAGCCCTGTAACCTGCCTTCGAAGTCTCCCCCTGTCACCCCGAAGAACCTAATATGGATGACGGCTGGGTAAAATGTCCAATGGAATACGTAGACATTCCCAATGGTGGGTAAGGGAAATAGGCCGAACGCGGTGAGTATATAAGGTTGGAAGTGCCACTGTAGCTCGATCCAGCAGCAGTTGTTTTCCGTGTTCTGAGCTTCATTTGAGACAGACAAGGTAAGAGCCTGGAATCAACACAATCCTCAAAGACTGGATCTACTATTTATGGATTCATTTCAATGGAAATACTCTCATTTGTTTTTATTTTACATTGCGGGACCAATTATTATTACACAAGATACTGATAGTGATGTCACAGGCTCTTCACCTGAAGAAATTACTAATGGAATTGTATAGGCTACAACATGGGGAAGGGTAGAACAGCGATAAAATACACATTTTCCTTTCTATCAGATTATTTGGTAAACCCTTTTTGTAGAAGCCTAATACACTTGCCTACCTTTATTTTGTGTTGTGAAATAAATTGGAGGAGTTTCATGGAGTTGAGAAAAAATAATTGCAGAGATCATTACAATTGCATAGATCATTACATAGTGTAGGCCTATAACATGGGTATACAATAAGGAGAACATGTCCAGTAGGCAATTCAGCGTGCGACAACATCAATGGGTGAATCTCTCGGGCTAGAAGATCGAGGGTTCGAGATCTTCTCCCTGCTTGTTTCATTACATTAGTGTCAAACGACAGTGCAGGTGCTTGACCGGTGAGCGCGTTCCTGTAAGACGAAGAGAGTCGCAAACTAGCGCGAGGACGCGCTCTTTGAAAGGAGGGAGTAGTGTAACGACCCTGGGTTTATAAGCGCGGATATCGACTTTGTCGCTTGACCATGCTTTTGCGGCACAGTCGATAGTGCGCTGGACTTCGGTCTAGAAGGTCGAGGGTTAGAGACCTGCTCCCTGCCTGTTTCATTACAATAATATCGACATAGTAGCATGAGTAAATGTTATGATTATCTAAACAAGTCCTGTGTGTTAGCTGTCATTTGTGGCTTGTACAATACATAATAAGTTGGACATACAGTTTCGGTGTGCATCGTGCGCTATCTTGTTCTGTGATGTGTTACACAGCTCCGACGTGCGTGCGCCAAGCAGAAAAATTAACATACATTTTTACTTGTATTATTAAGAACCCAAGATGTGTGACGACGACGAGACTACTGCTCTTGTGTGCGACAACGGCTCCGGCCTTGTGAAGGCTGGCTTCGCCGGTGATGACGCACCCAGGGCTGTCTTCCCCTCCATCGTTGGTCGCCCTCGTCACCAGGTAAGATCTGCTCTCCAATGATGTTTGCAACAGGCCCATATTATGCATTCCCCCCCCAGTAAATCCTGTATTGTCCATCTATGCGTTCACACTTAATGTTTTGACTGGGAATAGGCTACGTCCCCATATAAACCAACGAGTCTCCTCTTTCCTCCAGGGTGTCATGGTCGGTATGGGTCAGAAGGACTCCTACGTAGGAGATGAAGCTCAGAGCAAGAGAGGTATCCTCACTCTGAAGTACCCCATCGAGCACGGTATCATTACTAACTGGGATGATATGGAGAAGATCTGGCACCACACCTTTTACAACGAGCTGCGTGTGGCCCCTGAGGAGCACCCCACCCTGCTCACTGAGGCCCCCCTGAACCCCAAGGCTAACCGTGAAAAGATGACCCAGATCATGTTTGAGACCTTCAACGTCCCCGCCATGTATGTTGCCATCCAGGCTGTGCTGTCCCTGTACGCCTCCGGTCGTACTACTGGTAAGGAATGCAGAGTTTACGCATCTAAATAATTAACCTGAAACAACATATCGGCTACGTGTAGCCAACCATGTCTCTTTATTATGAGTTAATTCAGATGAATATTGACGTTTTGGTTTATGTTCAAGGTATTGTGCTGGACTCCGGTGATGGTGTGACCCACAACGTGCCCATCTATGAGGGTTATGCTCTTCCCCACGCCATCATGCGTCTGGATCTGGCTGGTCGCGATCTGACTGACTACCTCATGAAGATCCTCACTGAGCGTGGCTACTCCTTCGTCACAACTGGTGAGATTTCGTTTGCCTTGTTTTACTAACCATGAGAATGCCATGCGTAATCTGTCAAATGAGAAAAGACGCACAAGACGTTCGCATTTGGCTGTGCATAATTGCAATAATTTGTTCCATTTTCTGAGCAAAAATACTTCTTCATTACAGCCGAGCGTGAGATCGTGCGTGACATCAAGGAGAAGCTGTGCTATGTGGCTCTTGACTTCGAGAACGAGATGGCCACTGCCGCTTCCTCCTCCTCCCTGGAGAAGAGCTACGAGCTTCCCGATGGTCAGGTCATCACCATCGGTAACGAGCGTTTCCGTTGCCCAGAGACCCTCTTCCAGCCTTCCTTTATTGGTACGTAATCATCGTATAACGAGTAGGGGTAATATATATGCCTGCTATGTTGGTCGAATTAAAGAGATTATGTTTCTAATATGATATGATCTGAACAGGTATGGAGTCTGCCGGTATTCACGAGACCGCCTATAACAGCATCATGAAGTGCGACATTGACATTCGTAAGGACCTGTACGCCAACAACGTGCTGTCTGGCGGTACCACCATGTACCCTGGTATTGCTGACCGTATGCAGAAGGAGATCACTGCCCTGGCCCCCAGCACCATGAAAATCAAGGTAATTAAATAATCGACAACCCAATGACAATATTCTGACATTTAAAATAACTTTTTGGAAAAATAAAATAGATATCAACAATACAATATTAATATGTCATGTCTTTTCAAATCTAATACTCAACTTCATTCTCTATAGATCATCGCCCCCCCTGAGCGTAAATACTCCGTCTGGATCGGTGGCTCCATCCTGGCTTCCCTGTCCACTTTCCAGGCCATGTGGATCACCAAGCAGGAATACGACGAGGCAGGCCCCAGCATTGTCCACCGCAAGTGCTTCTAAACCTATCATCGTCTCCAGTGTCTGCTTTCTCTGGATCGCGAAGAGAAACAACATGTTGTTACTGGACTTTTTTTGCCACGCTTTTATTTTGTAACCATGTTACCTGGGGAGAAAATCTGCAAATGTCAACCAACATCAACGAGAACGAAACATGCCATGTTATTATTCAACATGTGAACGTGAATGTACATAAATACTAAGTTATTAAAGTCCATTATTTGGTATTTTCATACATTTCTGTTTTGTAATCAACAGCCTATGTTAGAAAAGACATACCATGATCATCATGCAATGAACCAATAGGCTTGCCTACTCGTGCACATGCACAGGGAGACTGCATGGCAAATTTAAGATTTTCATTCTCAATGCAATGGCACTGTGAGATAATAGGCTATTGGAAATACCAAGGTCAACCACATTCATTGTTATCAAATTTCACACATTCGGACGTTTGCGCACGGGATAAAACTGCATGCAAACTGACTTGCGTGAAGTCTTAAGACTCTTGATTTGGCTTGGAGAGAGTGAAAGGTGACTCTCGGCTATTCCTTCGCTTGAATGTGCTATCCTTGCTCCTTCCCGGGTATTTTAAACTTCGCAGCAACACAGATTTGACACTAATCTCATATTCCAAGGACATATTCTTCATTTAGAATACATGGGCAAATAATTGAACACAGTTTTAGAGCAAATCTTTCACACATGTCAAACTCTTCAAAGCGCCCGCCCCATCCATCCTTTTGAAAAGACAGGTAGGCCTATCCACGATTTTGACCAAACATTGCTCTAGCTATCTAGCACACTGATTGCAGGTTACTAATCAGTTGCTCATATTAGCGCTGGAGCAAAACCCTGCGCACCAGCACTCCGGGAGTAGAGCTACTCAGCGCATTCTGCAGACATTCATTTTAGCCACAACATTCCTGTATTCTAGGCAACATTTACCACCTATTTAAAAGCATCTGATCAGACTCATGTTATACCATGTTTCATTTGGTCTGTGCATTCTCACCCTATTCTCATATATTCGGCCACCTGTTGGGAGGAAATGGCATTCTAAATGGATCTCAACTCCGGGCGGGGCTTAGACGTAAGCAAGCCTATGATTACAGCACACGAAACACCATCTGTTGTGTTTTGCTTCCGTGAAATCAGAGCCAGTAACTCTATATGCTGTAAGTATAATACATTCGAATGTTCAAACCTACGATTTGCAATACAGTTTCAGACATTCTATAGTTCTGTGCAGAATTAAATCGCATAGGCTACAGCGTGCATAATCTAGTTATCTTGCACATTTAGCATTCGTTGCAGTGTAAGCTACATTACCTACATTATATAGTCGTTTAATTTTCCTACTTAGTGTATTCTGACAATAGAATATGGAGATTGATATGCTATTATCAGCTTAATTTTCCACTAATAATCATGTCATACCAGTTTAATAATTAATTACATAGTGAATGCAATGCAATAACGATTACATTACAACACGCTTTATGGCTAATTGGCTAGAGCTTCAAATAAGAATTAATGATAAAAAACAAAAATTTCTCTACACTGAAAATATTATGGCATAAAATCTAGAAGAGTCGTTTGAAGAACGTCCTCTGTATGACGACGTTTTTTAAGAGGGCGGCGCATTAACGGGTACGTCAATTTTGCATCACACAGCTGTTCAGCCATTGGCGTCTTCTCTCTAGGATTCGTACTACACCCCCTATGTTTTGGTTTAAATGTCTGGCGCGGGATGAGTAGGCTAGGTATAGTCTGGTATTGCTCGCTACTATGTAACAAGACAGGAATTAATTCAAACATATTTTCTTTTTGATAAGGGTCTAACAAACGGAAATTAAGAATGGTTACAAAGAGGATCCGAACGGAGTATATGAAGAGATTCAAGGACCCGGAATGGGAAACCTACGCCAAGTGTTATGAGGAGATGATAAAGTACAGACTGACGAGAAGGCTTTTGGAACAAACTCATAATCCGTGGTTTTGGAACAATGACAGTGACTCGGAATCCAGCAGGTCCACTCCTCAAAAGAATAAAGTTGAGCCATTGGTCCTAAAAGAAGATTCACAACGAGAATGTGCGAGAAAGATTCCACCTAAAGAACCATTGGAACAGAAGATCCCCATTTCAGAAGAACTGCAAGAAGTTGCAACTCCGGAGAACTCGCCACCCATTGGTAAACATGTTTAAGGTCAATGTTTACAGTTTTATTATCAACTATTTAAATGTTTGTTTCATTATACATATATCCTCAGTAATTTTCTTACAATGTCTTGCACAATTTCACCTATATATTTGAGATGTTTATGCAGATGGGAATTAGCTGTTAGCTAAATCTAGCAGCTACCAAAGACTCGTGTTTTTGTTGTACATGGTCTCTGCCTGGTCAAATAATGTTAAAATAAAATAAATAAATAATGAAACAATAGGACTCTCATACTGATAAATTAACATGGAAAGATACAAAATATTTATATCACACTGTTAACTGTTTCTTCCTACAACATTTGCACATATTAAAAACTAAGGTATACTAAAACAATTATTGAACTCATGAGTATTCCTCATCCCTTCCTAGATGTACAGGGTGCTGTGGGCGTAGGCTGTGGAGAGACAGAGGAAGAGAAGCTGGGACAAGGATTAATTGCCCCTGAGTCAGAGAAGAAGCCAGAGGCCGAAACTAAAACCAAACAGTCCAGAAAGCCCCCCAGGGCATGGAGCCAGCTACGGAAACCCAAAGAGACTGACAAGAAAAACAGGCACCCATTTGCCCTGTATGGAGGGGGTGATAAGCCAGCTGAGATGGCTAGGAAGAAGACTCACAATGTGGGTCCAGCTGCATCAACCAAGGAGGTGATTACTCACAGTCAATGCAAATTCCAAAAGGTCTGTCAAGTGTTTAAGTGTAGTAGATCAATGGGGTGGTTTGTCAGACCCAGATTAAGCCTAGTCCAGACCTAAAAGGAATGTTCAATGGAGAATCTCTGGTAACTGGCCCATAGTATTCCTTTACTTCATTTCACTAACTCTTGTGGTCCTCAGATCCACCAGTCTGCATTACGGGCCAAAACCAGACGGGAGGTTGAGAAGCAGGTGCAGAAATTGGACAAGTGGAGAGTGCGGTCTGCAGAGCTGGAGAAAGTGACCATAACCAAACCTGACTTTGACCCCTGGATGACAGAGTACATGCGCTGCTTTTCTGCCAGGTCCTGATAGATATAGAGTGCAATACTTTTGATTAACATAGGACGGGGAATATGGTATTTGAAATCAAATAGAAAACATAAAGAATTATTTTGTTTCCAAAGTTTGCATTCACCATGCTTTTCTCACAGCTTTTAAAACTTTTGAATGTTCATACAGTACAGTCGTTGAGAATGACACAAATATTAATTTTCAAAGTCTGCTGCCTCAGTTTGTATGATGGCAATTTGCATATACTCCAGAATGTTATGAAGAGAGATCAGATGAATTGCAATTAATTGCAATGTCCCTCTTTGCCATGGAAATGAACTGAATCCCCAGAAAACATATCCACTGCATTTCAGCCCTGCCACAAAAGGACCAGCTGACATCATGTCAGTGATTCTCTCATTAACACAGGTGTGAGTTTTGACAAGGACAAGGCTGGAGATGACTCTGTCATGCTGATTGAGTTCGAATAACAGACTGGAAGCTTCAAAAGGAGGGTGGTGCTTGGAATCATTGTTCTTCCTCTGTCAATCATGGTTACCTGCAAGGAAACATGTGCCATCATCATTGCTTTGCACAAAAAGGGCTTCACAGGCAAGGATATTGCTGCCAGTAAGATTGCACCTAAATCAACCATTTATCGGATCATCAAGAACTTCAAGGAGAGCTGTTCAATTGTTGTGAAGAAGGCTTCAGGGCAACCAAGAAAGTCCAGCAAGCGCCAGGACCGTCTCCTAAAGTTGATTCAGCTGTGGGATCGGGGCACCACCAGTACAGAGCTTGCTCAGGAATGGCAGCAGGCAGGTGTGAGTGCAACTGCACACACAGTGAGGTGAAGACTTTTGGAGGATGGCATGGTGTCAAGGGCAGCAAAGAAGCCACTTCTCTCCAGGAAAAACATCAGGGACAGACTGATATTCTGCAAAAGTTACAGGGATTGGACTGCTGAGGACTGGGGTAAAGTAATTTTCTCTGTTGAATCCCCTTTCCGATTGTTTGGGTCATCCGGAAAAAAGCTTGTCCGGAGAAGACAAGGCGCTACCATCAGTTCTGTCATGCCAACAGTAAAGCATCCTGAGACCATTCATGTGGGGTTGCTTCTCAGCCTGTCCCTGATGTTTTTCCTGGAGAGAAGTGGCTTCTTTGCTGCCCTTCTTGACACCATGCCATCCTCCAAAAGTGGGCTCACTCACAATATTGCCTAAGAACACAGCCATGAATAAAGAATGGTACCAACACATCCTCCGAGAGCAACTTCTCCCAACCATCCAGGAACAGTTTGGTGACGAAAAATTCATTTTCCAGCATGATGGAGTACCTTGCCATAAGGCAACAGTGATAACTAAGTGGCTCGGGGAACAAAACATCGATATTTTGGGTCCATGGCCAGGAAACTCCCCAGACCTGAATCCCATTGAGAACTTGTGGTCAATCCTCAAGAGGCGGGTGGACAAACAAAACCCCACAAATTCTGACAAGCTTCAAGCATTGATTATGCAAGAATGGGCCCAGAAGTTTATTGACAGCATGCCAGGGCGGATTGCAGAGGTCTTGGAAAAACAAGGGTCAACACTGCAAATATTGACTCTTTGCATCAACTTCATGTAATTGTCAATAAAAGCCTTTGACACTTATGAAATGCTTGTAGTAACATATTAACACATTACAAAATATCTAAAGGCACTGAAGCAGCAAACTTTGTGAAAATTAATATTTGTGTCATTCTCAACTTTTGGCCACGACTGTACACACCTACTCCTTCCAGGGTTTTTCTTTATCTTTACTATTTTCTACATTGTAGAATAATAGTGAAGACTTCAAAACTGAAATGACACAGATGGAATCATGTAGTAACCAAAAATGTGTAAAACAAATCAAAATATATTTTATATTTGAGATTCTTCAAAGTAGTCACAAGTTGCCTTGACAGCTTTGCATTCTCTCAACCAGCTTCATGAGGGAGTTACCTGGAAGGCATTTAAATTAACAGGTGTACCTTCTTAAAAGGTCATTTGTGTAATTTTTTTCCTTCTTAATGTGTTTGAGCCAATCAGTTGTGTTGTGACTAGGTAGGGTTGGTATACAGAAGATAGCCCTATTTGGTAAAAGACCAAGTCCATATTATATCAAAAACAGCTAAAATAAGCAAAGAGAAACGATAGTCCATCATTACTTTAACACATGAAGGTCAGTCAATGGTTTCTTCAAGTGCAATTGCAAAAACCATCAAGCGCTATGATGAAACTGGCTCTCGCGAGGACTGCCACAGGATAGGAAGACCCAGAATTACCTCTGCTGCAGAGTATAAGTTCATTAGAGTTACCAGCCTCAGAAATTGCAACCCAAATAAATGCTTCCCAGAATTCAAGTAAGACATCAACATCATGTGGTCAGAGGAGAATGCGTGAATCAGGCCTACATGGTCAAATTGCTGCAAAGAAACCACTACTAAAGGACACCAATAAGAAGAGACTTGTTTTGGCCAAGAAATACGAGCAATGGACATTAGACTGGTGAAAATCTGTCCTTAGGTCTGAGTCCAAATTGGAGATTTTTTGTTCCAACCGCTGTGTCTTTGTGAGACACAGTGTAGGTGAATGGATGATTTCCGCATGTGTGGTTCCCACCGTGAAGAATGGAGGAGGAGGTGTGATGGTGCTTTGCTGGTGACACTGCCAGTGATTTATTTAGAATTCAAGGCACACTTAACCAGCATGGCTACCACAGCATTCTGCAGCAATATGCCATCCCATGTGACGTGGCCTTAGTGGGACTATCATTTGTTTTTCAACAGGACAATGACCCAACACACCTCCAGGCTGTGTAAGGGCTATTTGACCAGGAAGGAGAGTGATGGAATGCTGCATCAGATTACCTGGCCTCCACAATCACCTGACTTCAATCCAATTGAGATGGTTTGGGATGAGTTGGACCGCAGAGTTGGCTGCTTTTCCATAACAAGTGCTCAGCATATGTGGGAACTCCTTCAAGATGGTTGAAAAGCATTCCAGATGAAGCTGGTTGAAAGAATGCCTTGATGACAGCTTTGCATACTCTTGGCAAATGGTGGCTACTTTGAAGAATATGAAATATAAAATATATTTTTATTTGTTTAAAACATTTTGGGTTACTACATGATTCCATATGTGTTATTTCATAAAAAATAAAGAAAAACCCTTGATGAGTAGATGTGTCCAAACTTTTGACTGGTACTGTAAAGTATTGCATCCAAATCATGCATTAACTTAATTCAAGTTTCACAACGGTGATGCACAAAATCCTCTGAAGGATGGAATTGTTTATCTTGCAGTAACAATGTGCAGTAAATAGTCCTCCGTTTGTGAAATCCCAATATCACCGTCCAAAGGTATTTATACACAGAATGACACTCGATAGTCCTGGTCTCAGCTTATTGCACCGCCAGGCCCCATCCCCCAGCCAAGGGTTACTCTCAGGAGGCATTAGGCTTAGGCGGTATACCGGGTTATTTTGAAATACAGACAGTATAATTTTCAAAACCATCTAGCAGAGGGCACGTGCTACGTTACTGCTTATAACTAACTAAAAGTTAACTAACGTGCCAAATAAATTATTTCCAGCTCAGGACTCCAGCTATACATTTGGTTTGCTGACCTGCAAGATCACTCTTATTGGTTACAACTGAAACAATCAATTCCCTCCTGTATCAAGATACCTGCTGCCTAAATTAGCTTTTTTTAAGTTTGGAAAGAAATAGCGCTCCTTGTGTGCACTGCAAGTAATACCGTATACCCCACTATGGTACAGGAACCATGTGAAGGTATGAAAATCTGGACACAGCATAGATGTCATTGATAAACCTCTCCCAAAAGTGACCTCAATAGCACATTGACCTCAGTGACAATGTTCTGTACATACTGTAGATAATGAAGGTCAAAATTTAGTGTATGTGGATGTTCTCATGGTCAAATCTATTTTTTTGGGTGGTTCAGTATTATGTTATGGTCTTCTGTTGTCATATATTCATTTTATTTGTCAGTATTATGTTTTAACACCACAGGTTTTATTGTAAAAGACCATAAGACAACGTTTAGAACTCATTTGGATTAAATCATGTGCAATAAATAGATGCAATAAGTTGTAAATAACTACAACAGGGTCAATGCTTTCGATTACAGTGATCATAACCACAGGATGCATGAAATGTAATCATCTACCAGCACCGGATAACAATTGATTCACTGATATCTGTGTGAGTAAGCTGCAGTACACAAAATGTCCATGTTGTGAAGTATAGAACAATAGAATTTGCTGTAGCCATTACATGGAGGTCTTGATTTACTCAAAGCTTTTGGACATCTTCCTGTCAGTATAATGACCTGTCGGTGCTGAAGTGAATATGTTTATGTGAGGCTACATTACTTGGAATAAAGCCAGTAGGACTAGTGAGTCTAGATCACAGACAACCTGTAAGGAGGGAGCTCATGTCCAGCTCCAACAGATTCAAAATCTCACCACTATTTTCTTGTTTAAGTGTTATTTTGTATGTTCAAACTTAAATGTTTACGCTTTTACACATTTAATGGTACTGATACTGATATCAGATTGCATTTTGATATTGTGTGCTATGCTTAAAATAATGAATAAACTACTTTTTTTTACTGAAATGTGTGACTTGGAAAACATCCACCAGAAAATATTTATTACAGTAATGAGATTGAAAGGTATATTTCACCTGGATACTCAACAATTCGTCAGCACAACCACAAATATGCCTCAAATTATATCTAATGTTGGAATGTCAATTAACAAAAATATGGACAATGCCATCCATTACTATGCTCATATGTTACATTAAGGGGACAAGAGGGAAGGTGGGGAGAGGACATACCATCATGTAGTAGTGATGTGCATTTCCTGTACTGTAACTGTCAGTGCCTTCTCTCATGATGAACGTCATCATCTTCAAAAAACTGTAGTAGATCGGTCCTACCCTGGGGGTGGATTTACTGTCAGTCATCTCAACTCAATGGTGGCATTGCAGATTGTCATTTCTGCAGTCACGTCGAGCCTGGAGAAGTGTTACATGTCTCGGGAACCATATTAATATATCGCGATCTTGCTCCAGCAAACGGTCAATCTAAGCAGAGGAATGACATTCTGGAGACTGCCATTTCTAACAGGGAACTGAAAAGTCCCGATCTGCATTGGGAAAAAGGTAATTGAATGAAATGACTGGCGTCAATATTAACTTTGGTGCAAGGTGTCAAAAGGTATGTAGATCACCGTGCATTAGCTTCCTGTCTGTGAGCCAGCTTATCCACCTATTTTATAACAAAACATGCACAACTCCATAACTATATGATTACACAGATATTACTAATTAGACTATTACTATAGTTTTATTAAATCAAATCAAATTTTATTGGTCACATACTCATGGTTAGCAGATGTTAATGCGAGTGTAGTGAAATGCTTGTGCTTCTAGTTCCGACCATACAGTAATACTTAACAAGTAATCATAACAATTTCACAACTACCTTATACACACACAAGTGTAAAGGAATGGAAATAAGAATATATGGATGAGCGATGGCCGAACGGCATAGGCAAGATGCAGTAGATGGTATAGAGTACAATATATACATATGAGATGAGTAATGTAGGGTATGTAAACATTATATAAAGTGGTATTGTTTAAAGTGACAATTGAAACATTTATTACATCCAATTTTTCCATTATTAAAATGGCTAAAGTTGAGTCAGTATGTTGGCAGCAGCCACTCAATGCTAGTGATGGCTGTTTAACAGTCTACTGGCCTTGAGATAGAAGCTGTTTTTCAGTCTCTCGGTCCCAGCTTTGATGCACCTGTACTGACCTCGCCTTCTGGATGATAGCGGGGTGAACAGGCAATGGATCGGGTGGTTGTTGTCCTTGATGATCTACACAGGTAGACTTACAATAACATTCTACCTGTAATTCATTACTATTACTAGTAAGTGTTATTACACAGGTAGAATGTTATAGTATTTGTTGTTTTTGCACAGCTAGAATATTACTACAGTAAGTGTTATTACACAGGTAGAATATTACTATAGGAAGTGTTATTATACAGGTAGAATGTTACTACAGTAAGTGTTATTACACAGGTAGAATATTACTATAGGAAGTGTTATTACACAGGTAGAATATTACTATAGGAAGTGTTATTACACAGGTAGAATATTACTATAGGAAGTGTTATTACACAGGTAGAATATTACTACAGTAAGTGTTATTACACAGGTAGAATATTACTATAGGAAGTGTTATTACACCGGTAGAATATTACTACAGTAAGTGTTATTACACAGGTAGAATATTACTATAGGAAGTGTTATTATACAGGTAGAATATTACTACAGTAAGTGTTATTACACAGGTAGAATATTACTATAGTAATTAGTGTTACACAGGTAGAATATTACTATAGGAAGTGTTATTACACAGGTAGAATATTACTATAGGAAGTGTTATTACACAGGTAGAATATTACTACAGGAAGTGTTATTACACAGGTAGAATATTACTACAGTAAGTGTTATTACACAGGTAGAATATTACTATAGGAAGTGTTATTACACAGGTAGAATATTACTATAGGAAGTGTTATTATACAGGTAGAATATTACTACAGTAAGTGTTATTACACAGGTAGAATATTACTACAGTAAGTGTTATTACACAGGTAGAATATTACTATAGGAAGTGTTATTATACAGGTAGAATATTACTATAGGAAGTGTTATTATACAGGTAGAATATTACTATAGGAAGTGTTATTATACAGGTAGAATATTACTATAGTAATTAGTGTTACACAGGTAGACTTACTATAGTAATTACAGTTTTATTACAAGTAGAACATCAACTTCATTTTTAGTGTTACCAAGTATTCGAAATGGATATTACAGACACACGTAATAAAGTAAGAGGAATCACCTTATCACAATTTAGTTATACTTTATTTTAAAAAAAAGAGTAGCTATATTATTGAGAATACATTTTTAAAAGCATGAGTCATAACAATTAGGGAAAACAACTAATAATATCAACACAAAGAACATGACAAACGGGTCGATGCAACCAGCAGGCGTGAGACAGTGCCGACTGACAATTCTCACCGTAACATGACAAACAACAGGTCGATGACACCAGCAGGCGTGAGACAGTGCCGACTGACAATTCTCACCGTAACATGACAAACAGGTCGATGACACCAGCAGGTGTGAGACAGTGCCGACTGACAATTCTCACCGTAACATGACAAACAACAGGTCGATGACACCAGCAGGCATGAGACAGTGCCGACTGACAATTCTCACCGTAACATGACAAACAACAGGTCGATGACACCAGCAGGCGTGAGACAGTGCCGACTGACAATTCTCACCGTAACATGACAAACAACAGGTCGATGACACCAGCAGGCGTGAGACAGTGCCGACTGACAATTCTCACCGTAACATGACAAACAGGTCGATGACACCAGCAGGCGTGAGACAGTGCCGACTGACAATTCTCACCGTAACATGACAAACAGGTCGATGACACCAGCAGGCGTGAGACAGTGCCGACTGACAATTCTCACCGTAACATGACAAACAACAGGTCGATGCAACCAGCAGGCGTGAGACAGTGCCGACTGACAATTCTCACTGTAACATGACAAACAACAGGTCGATGCAACCAGCAGGCATGAGACAGTGCTGATTGATAATTCTCACCGTAACATGACCAAACAACAGGTCGATGCAACCAGCAGGCATGAGACAGTGCTGATTGATAATTCTCACTGTAACATGACAAACAACAGGTTGATGAAACCAGCAGGCATATGAGACAGTGCTGATTGATAATTCTCACCGTAACATGACAAAGGAAAATGTGATGTCATAATTGATAGATTATTATTCAGTTAATAATGAAATACTGTGATATTCAGTCCATAAAACATGCTTTGAGGTACTTAGATGATATATTCTTTATACAGATAGTGCTGTACATAATGCAAGATGCTGTGGGTAGGGATAGGGCAGCAGTACAGGGGTGTAAGTAAAATTCCAGGGCCCGTAATCATTTAGTGTCTCTGATTAAGTGTGCTGATCGAGGATCAGGTCCCCTTGTCCATGTTGTCTTATTCATTATGATCTAAGAGGAAAAATAAATAATATCAGCACTCCGACTTAAAGACGCATTACGAATACAGCCTAGATGATTGAAGGGCTTGGTCCACTCTTAGAGGAGATTGGAACAGGGGCATCTCTGCCTGTGTCTGAGGGGTCCAGGAACAAGCTCAGCATTCCAGATTGGGGCCAAAAATCCAGGACTCTCTATGGATCACTGATGGAACATCCGGAAGTTGGGAAGTTAGAAAAAGGTCTGGGAAGAGTTGCTCCGCCACGATGTATCATGTTCCCTACATCAGTCATCTGAGTCTTCACCAACCTGCCTGGAAACAAGGACAGAGAGCTTTGAATCCAATACACACCCAGGCACACAGGTGAGTAGGGATCTTGTAGCCCCTTTATTAGCCCCTTTAGCCGATACACATCTGTGTCAATGTGCAATTAACAGAGTTACAACTGCGGGCTGGCAATACTGTCTGCAGACACTGTACCCCTCTATTTATGCCTGGCATTTTTTGTGAAATACTACAACACCCAAATAAGGCACTTCAGAGACCCTTTACCCAACAGGAGTCAGGAGAATCTCGGGTTAAATATATATCTGCCCAGAGGGAACACTGTATCGACCCCAGTTGTGTGGAGCCGCATACAGACAGCTTCTTAGTAGGGAGGCTCGTCATTCTCATGACCTTTACCCTCCCCTCTACCAAAAGAGGTGGAGTCGGTTTGGATGGCTATGGTTCTGTATCACCGACACATTAGCCACTTGGGAGCTGGAGGACCGAAATAGATAGATGGCTCCTCCCTCTGTGAGATACCTAAAAACAGCCCCCTGGCCTCAATCCAACTCCCCCTCCCCCCCCATTACCACAGGAGGAGACACAGTACCATAAAGAGGCTCTAGACTTAGGGAGTTACATTTGGGATACAGACATACACTTAGCCCTGAAGTAGTTTCAGAGATCACCTTGGAGCAACAGAAAATAAAACATTGCAAACTATTCAGGGTAACCATTTGGGAAGAACATGGATCAGCATTCTGGCGATGTTTTATTTGATTTGAGTACTGATCCCCATTTTAATGTACGGACAGATATAGAGAGGGGTTCATGAAGTAGTTAAGGGCTCGAACCCATCTCCGAGGGGGCATGTGATGAGCTTGAATTAACAGATGAAACTGACAACAATAATGGAGATGAAACTAGCAGTCTTTCAGCATTTGGTGAATTATGGACAAATCTTTAAAGCTCATGGATTTGCATCTCAAAATGCCCCATGCAATGAAACAGCCTCAACTGTGAAATTGAGAAGACTTTTGAATGGCCTCTTATATAACATGTGAAAAGCAACATCTACGATTACAACTTTATCTGTGCCTGCTATTTTGAGAGGCGGCAGTTTGGATGTCACTAAACTGAGCTATTAATTGAGTTACTAGTGTGATAACGCCAGGACAAGTCCCAGACCAGAATCCTTTGCAGTAGGCAGCAGTCTCTCACCTTGGATCTGGGCACACTGAGCTTGTTCACTAACAGCCACATTCCTGGGCACTCTCGGCCTGTCCCCTGCGAGGGGAGCGCAGCTGTCGCAGCGCCGCGTCTCCGTACTGGATCCCTGATCCCATCCGCTCCGGGTCCAACTCTCCTGGAAGAGAAGAGAGAGACAGAGAGAGATTCAAAGAGAGAGAGAGAGAGAGAGGAAGGTTGAAATAAATTCCCTGAGCTGAAACAGTTCAGCTGGTAAACTATGCTTTCATTGCTGTTGGTTAAGGTGAGAAGACACTGATAGCCGAGAGATACCCGACTCTATCTTGTTGAGAATTTTCCTAGCACACTGCACAAAGGCCTCCTCCACGTTCTCCCCTGTCAGAGCACTGGTCTCCAGAAACATCAGCTCTGAAACAGACAAGACAGCGGGACACAATATTAACATTGACTATCCTTGATGGATATGAAACCCAGTGCTCTATTCAATAAGTAAAGCTGAAGTGATACAGAATGCACAATGGATTCAAATCAAATCAAATGTTATTTGTCATGTGCTCCAAATACAGTGAAATGCTTACTTACAAGCCCTTAACCAACAATGCAGTTAAGAAAAATAAGTGTTGAGTAAAAACTAGATGAGTAAAAAAATTAAAAATGTAAGTAACAAATAATTAAAGAGCAGCAGTAAATCAACAATAGCGAGGCTATATACAGGGGATACGGGTATAGAGCCAATGTGCGGGGGCACCGGTTAGTCGAGGTAATATGTACATGTAGGCAGAGTTAAAGTGACTCTACCTGGAGCGGACATAAGCAGTGTTTACCATGATTACAGTCACTGATAATGCCTTTAAATTTCAATCACGCTGCAACACTGAACTTCTGTGATACGGATTGAATAGAGCCCTAAATCAGCATTTAGCTGTGGAGGACATGAAACTGCCAAGGTTCTGTGTGCACTAGTTCACACAGTGATGTCCTACAGTGACCTCTAGTGGGGCATGGAAAACACTCAAATTATGGTAATCGCTTCACCTTGGTGTCTGTGGAATTCCAAGATGTTCAGGTCTACAGCAGTGTCTAGAGGGTAGGAGCTACTTTTTTGGGGTGATAAGTAACAAGCGTTTTAGAGGAGTGCTGATCTAGGATCAGCTTAGCTTTCTTGAACACAATGAATAAAATGACAGAGAAGACCTGCTCCTAAATCAGCACTCCCAGTCAGACCCTTGATACATACAGCCGTTGGATTTCAGTGTTAAGAGGGATCATCATTCATACTAAAACGCACCATTTTCCTGAGCAAAGCGAGACGCCTCCAGGAAGGTGACCTCCCTGTCTGCATCCAAGTCCTTCTTGTTACCACACAGGATGATGACAATGTTTTGGCTGGCCAGCATCCTGGCGTCTGTCAGCCAGTTAGTCAGGGCGTTGTAGGTTTCCCGGCTGAGGACGATGAGGTCAGATAGATAAAATAGATTGAGAGGACGAGAGCAGTGAAGACACAGATGAGATGGTTCTGTTTAAATGAATCAAATTTGACTTTAGAAAGGTTAGAGCGGCGTTTTCCCAAAAAAGATGACAGGAGCCAATGTGCTAACAATGAGTCATATATCTAAACTCAGAAAAAAAATAAACGTCCCTTTTTCAGGACCTGATCTTTCAAAGATAATTCGTAAAAATCAAAATAACTTCACAGATCTTCATTGTAAAGGGTTTAAACACGGTTTCCCATGCTTGAACCATTAACAATTAATGACCTGTGGAACGGTCGTTAAGACACTAACAGCTTACAGACGGTAGGCAATTAAAGTCACAGGTATGAAAACATAGGACACTAAAGAGGCCTTTCTACCTACTCTGAAAAACACCAGAAGAAAGATGCCCAGAGTCCCTGAGGACTGCAGATGTGGCCAGGGCAATATATTGCATTGTCCGTACTATGAGACGCCTAAGACAGCGCTACAGAGAGACAAGACGGACAGCTGATCATCCTCGCAGTGGCAGACCACGTGTAACAACACCTGCACAGGATCGGTACATCCGAATATCACACCTGCAGGACAGGTACAGGATGGCAACACCAGGAACGCACAATCCCTCCATCAGTGCTCAGACTGTCCTCAATAGGCTGAGCGAGGCTGGATTGAGGGCTTATAGGCCGGTTGTAAGGCAGGTCCTCACCAGACATCAGCGGCAACAACGGTCGCCTATAGGCACAAACCCACTGTCGCTGGACCAGACAGGACTGGCAAAAAGTGCTCTTCACTGGATTGAGTTGGAAGTGGAGGGTCCGTCATGTTCTGGGGCGGTGTGACACAGCATTATCAGACTGAGCTTGTTGTCATTGCAGGCTAATCTCAACGCTGTGCGTTACAGGGAAGACATCCTCCCCCCCCCATGTGGTACCCTTCCTGCAGGCTCATCCTGACATGACCCTTCAGCATGACAATGCCACCAGCCATACTGCTCGTTCTGTGCGGGATTTCCTGCAAGACAGGAATGTCAGTGTTCTGCCATGGCCAGCGAAGAGCCCGGATCTCAACCCCATTGAGCACGTCTGGAACCTGTTGGATCGGAGGGTGAGGACTTGGGCCATTTCCCCCTAGAAAAGTCTGGGAACTTGTAGGTGCCTTGGTAGAAGAGTGGGGTAACATCTCACAGCAAGAACTGACAAATCGGGTGCAGTCCACGAGGAGGAGATGCACTGCAGTACTTAATGCAGCTGGTGGCACACCAGATACTGACTGTTACTTTTGATTTTGACCCCCCCTTTGTTCAGGGACACATTATTCAATTTATTTTAGTCACATGTCTGTGGAACTTGTTCAGTTTATGTCTCAGTTGTTGAATCTTGTTATGTTCATACAAATGAAATTTGCTGAAAATAAACGCAGTTGACAGTGAGAGGATGTTTCTTTTTAGCTGAGTTTAGGTCCCCTAGAGTCATGCTCATGTACTAAATTCAATATTTATGAGTCATGCTTATGTACTAAATTCAATGTCTTTTTAGAAACATTTGTTCTTTATTCACAAAGATGGATGACAGCTCCAAAACAGTATACTCCTTGAAGGTAACCCATAATAAAGCATGTATTATTTCTCCTCTTACCTGGTGATGTCATACACAAGCAGCGCTCCTGCAGCGCCTCTGTAGTAACTTCGCGTCACAGATCTGGGAGAGAATAGCAATTGTAACATCACTTTCAAATACATCCTTGTACCAACTGGGACATTTTACACATCAGAACTGCATTTATTAAATTGACATTATCCATCTCCTACTCCAAATGTCGTATTCTATACTCCGAAGATGATCAGGTGCCATCCAAGTCACAAAACAAAATCCTACATGGTGCTCAGTAGTAGTGCTTCAGCATTTTAGCTGCACTCCACATTAGTAACTCCCCGACATCAGCATTTTAGCAGTGCTAAAATAAATAATGGCCATATCGGCCATTATTTATTCCATTACTGTTCTAAGGATCTGGCAATAGTTCTCTAATGGTCAGCTGGAGATGAAACGGTCCAATCTGGTTTGAATAAAATGTCTGATGCCCTTCCACAGTATGAGTAGGTATGTGAAATGCTGTCTTGTATCATACCTGAATCTCTCTTGTCCTGCAGTGTCCCAGATTTGGAGTTTGACATATTTGTTCCCCACGTTGATTATCTTTGAGCCAAACTCCACTCCAATGGTGTGATTCGAATCGTCTTTGACTGTGATTTAAATTAAATTGTTTAATGTTAATAATAGCACAACACACATAATTTGATCACAACATATTTATTGATTCAAAGCTCTTTTAACCTTAAAGTGTAGCTTGTACCTAAAATACATGTTAACGCTAGCTAGATAGGAAGAACATGTCAGTACAATCCAGGCATTGGACAGGACTTACATCTCTTCTCAATAAACTGGTGAAGAAGACATGATTTTCCAGTTCCGGCATTCCCAATCACTAGGAATTTGAACAGGAAGTCTAGAAGAGGGAAAACAAACTTCATTTTTTATTCATTTTTCATATTCATTGTAATCATTAGATCATGCATATTCATTAGGCTAGTTGGATAGCTAGCTAGTTAACATGTGTACACAAACAACGCATTTGCAATGCCAATCATCCAGCAGCACAGCACCTGGCTTAGTCAGCTTGCTACAATTTACGTTAGCTGAACTAACGCATTCTTTTTGCTTCATGTATAGCTAGCTACTTTTTCGCCGACATTTAACGTTAGTTTATTAACGTTAGCTACTGTCACTCTCTGAAATGTAGAGGATTGTCTAGATAAGAAACCAATTAGTTAATGATGACATTTGACAGAGATGCAAGCTATCTAGCTAAAGCTATACCCCCATCAACGAGTAAACAGGAAACGCTAACGTTAGCTAGCTAGCATAGGCTATTTGTTTTGATAGAGACATAGCCATGACGTTACACCTGCTCCATCGTCGCCTCTGGATATCTATTGTAATGCGACCTTACTGTACTAGTGAAGATTTCCTACCGTATGTCTCAGACATGGCCAGGGTTGTGTTTTGTTATCTAGTTAAAATAGTTATGTCCACTTGTTTTTCTTGAGGCAAAGCAGCTACGAAATAAAAATAATAATTGAAGGAAAATCCCTAATGATATCCGTGAATCCTACTGGATTTTCACTCTCACTTCCCGTAGAACGCCTTTTCAAAATAAAAGTAGCATCAATCAACATAAAAATATCTATATATTATAGCAACTACAGTTATTTTGAAAGACATTTAACTTAATGTATTACTATTTTAGAGGAATCGGATTAGGCTACTTTTGTATTACTTCTATTTCTAACACCCAGATCTATATTTTAAACTGGAATAGGTACATTTTATTCAGAAAATGTGTGTGCTTTATTAAACTATTACTGTTGGTTTTAGATCTATTGTCTAGCTAGACATGTTGTTAGCATTTTGTCTTGATTAGAGCTAGCCTGGTCTCAGATCTGCTATCATTGTCAAGCCACACATGTTTGGCATGACAATGAGTGACAAAGCATCGGAATGATGGCACAAACAGATCTTAAGTCTAGTTGGTCTGGATCTAGGGCTGGAGGCCAAGTATGTTGGTCTATATGCTGATACACTAAAGACAAGTTAGATGTCTAGTTGGTATGATTGGTTTGATTTAGTTGGCCTAGACCTAAATATATAATGAACTTAGATATTTAGCTTGTCAAGTCCCGGTCTATGTTATAGTTAGATGTCTAGTTCAGCCTATCTATAATAAAGGATAGCTATTAAGATTGATCAGTACACCAAGAACCTGCTGCTTGCAGCTTCTCATAAGAAGAGAAGCTTGGTGGTAAACATGTTATACTGTAGAACAGGTTGTTTGTGGTCTAATATACCACGGCTGTTAGCCAATCAGCATTCAGGGCTCGGTGCCACACAGTTTATACTGCAGAACAGGTTGTTTGTTTATAGGTCATTTTCTTGTATGGTTTGCCCTATTCCTACAGAGTAAAGAACATGTACATTGAAGGTGAAATGCAAAGGCAATTACATAAATATTACTTCACAAGTTATACCTATCTAATGGTTCATGTATGATTGAATCAGATTGTACATGAGCTTCTGTATAGACCTAGGCATAATGTTTGCCTAAGAATAAAATTGATATTGTCTACAAAATAAAAACAAGTAGGCTGCCAATACGATGCAGAAAACTATAGTAAACCATCTATAGATAATATATGCAAAGAATACATATAAGTAGGAGAAGTTCAGTCTTCAGTGGTATATATAGTCTATAGGGGTACAGTTGAAGTCGGAAGTTACCATACACTAAGTTGACTGTGCCTTCAAGCAGCTTGGAAAAATCCAGAAAATGATGTCATGGCTTTAGAAGCTTCTGATAGGCTAATTGAAATAATTTGAGTCAATTGGAGGTGTACCTGTGGATGTATTTCAAGGCCTATCTTCAAACTCAGTGCCTCTTTGCTTGACATCATGGGGAAATTAAAAGAAATCAGCCAAGACCTCAGTTAAAAATAATTGTAGACCTCCACAAGCCTGGTTCATCCTTGGGAGCAATTTCCAAACGCCTGAAGGTACCACATTCATCTGTACAAACAATAGTACGCACGTATAAACACCATGGGACCAAGCAGCCATCATTACCGCTCAGGAAGGAGAGGCGTTCAGCACCTTGTGAAGATGCTGGAGGAAACGGGTACAAAAGTATCTGTATCCATAGTAAAACGAGTGCTATATCGACATAACCTGAAAGGCTGCTCAGCAAGAAAGAAGCCACTGCTCCAAAACCGCCATACAAAAGCCAGACTACGGTTTGCAACTGCACATGGGTACAAAGAGCGTACTTTTTGGAGAAATGTCCTCTGGTCTGATGAAACAAAAATAGAACTGTTTGGCCATAATTACCATTGTTATGTTTGGAGGAAAAAGGGGGAGGCTTGCAAGCCGAAGAACACCAGCCCAACTGTGACGGGGGTGGCAGCATCATGTTGTGGGGGTGCTTTGCTGCAGGAGTGTCTGGTGTACTTCACAAAATAGATGGCATCATGAGGCAGGAACATTATGTGGATATATTGAAGCAACATCCCAAGACATCAGTCAGGAAGTTAAAGCTGGGTTGCAAATGGGTCTTCCAAATGGACAATGACCCCAAGCATACTTCCAAAGTTGTGGCAAAATGGCTTAAGGACAACAACGTCAAGGTATTGGAGTGGCCATCACAAAGCCCTGACCTCAATCTTATAGAACATTTTTGGGCTTAACTGAAAAAGCGTGTGCGAGTAAGGAGGCCTGCAAACCTGACTCAGTTACACCAGCTCTGTCAGGAGGAATGGGCCAAAATTCACCCAACCTATTGTGGGAAGCTTGTGGAAGGCTACCCAAAATGTTTGACCCAAGTTAAACAATTTAAAAGCAATGCTAACAAATATTAATTGAGTGTATGTAAACTTCTGACCACTGGGAATGTGATGAAAGAAATAAAAGCTGAAATAAAGACTTTGTTCAGGCGCCATGCAGGTATTAACCCTGCCGAAAGGAAAAGATTAGGATAGAGCACCACTACCAGACACACACACACACATCAGCAGAAGAGACTGCCTAGACTGTAGTCTGTTTGCCAGATAGCCAGTAGAGAGAAAAGACACCATATAGAAAACACACATCACAGCACAGGGGTAACCCCACCAATAATACTTCATACAATAATAATGGCAAAGCAATTTAATGGAAACTTCATAGAAACAATTGACAAGAATGAACCCAGTAAACAACAATTGAGGATTTGCAATAATCTGTATTACCTCCCAGTGGAGTGCAGAGGGTATGAATGGGTGTGTGTGTGGGTATTCATAGACAAAACAAAGGCCTTAAAGTGTCCAAAATCTCCTCGGCCACATGTCAATACAGTTCAAATAACAACACACAATAAACTTGCAAGCAACCTCCCTTTAACGAAAATGTCAACCCAAATACTTCTGGCAGGGCAATAATAGTCCAGCGACACTGAACGTCAAAGGGAAGCGCATTGAAGAATAAATAAAGTCTGCTGTACTGATGGGTAGTTCGCGAACGAGTCGGCTCTAAGAGCCGGCTCTTGTAGGTAAACGTTGGGAGCCGGCTCGCATATCGGAAGAGCCTAATCTATTTATAAAAAAAATGTAACAAATTAAGATATGAATAATCAAAAGATTTAAATTAATAGAATTAACTAATTCAAAGAACGAAAAAATAAATGTAATAATATAGGCCTAAATGCTCAGGCGCACACATTCGTTCTGACTGTCTGCTCAGACTAACAGCCTCACCTGTTGTCCCTGTCAATCAGACACGCAGTGTCAACCAATGAACCCAAGATATGTGAGGTGAGGGAGGGCCGAGTCTTCTCACTCACAGTCACACTTAGCAGCCGAGGAGAGAGAGGAAGGACAGCTGTGAAAACAACAACTGGAAAATGAGTCGGAAGCACTGTAGCACTTGGATGCATTTTAATAATGTAGACAATGTTAGAGCACAGTGTAGAATTTGCCAAAACAAAATCTCATCTAAAGACGGTTCTACGCACAACTTACACCGGCATATGCGAACTGTGCACCCAACTGTGAAGCTAACTGTAGCGAAGCTTCGAGAAACTAGCAGGCCTGCTAGTGATACTGGTGGAGCCAGCACCTCCACATGTGGAGATGTATCCACTCAGTCAAGTAGACCTACTCTACGACCCACAGCAACACAGTCTTCTATGGACCAGTTTATGCCAATATCTATGTCTGTAGCAAAACAAGGCCAAATTGATATTGCATTGGCTAAAATGATTGCCACCGATTTCGAGACATTTTCGATCATGGAGGAGAGAGGTTTTAGAAATTATAGCAATAGTCTAAATTCAATGTACACAATTCCAAGCAGGAAAACCCTTTCAAAATCACTTATTCCACAACTGTACGAGAGCACACAGGCTTCAGTGCGGGAAAGAATCCAAAAAACTACTGCAGTTTGCCCCACCACTGACTGCTAGACATCAAGGGTAACCACTTCTTACATGTCAGTTACATGTCACTTAATTGAAGATTTTTCGATGTCTAGCTGTCTTCTGGACTGCTTTGAGTTCAGCGACAGACACACGTCAGAGAACATGGCAGAGGAACTGTTGAGAGTGGCCAGAGAATTGCAAGTAGATGGAAAAGTGGTCTGTTGTGTTAGCAACAAAGCAGCTACCATAACCAAAGCCATGAAAATGTTTAAATGGACCCATCATCCTTGTCTTACCCACACAATCAACCTGATTGTAAGAAATGCTTTGAAGGTGATGAAGCCCACTGTGGACAAAGTGAAAGCAGCTGTGGAATACTTCCACAGGAACACAGTAAGTGCTGAAAAACTAAAGTCTACACAACGACAGATGGGGTAGCTGCCTGAGCTGAGGCCTAAACAAGGTGGAATTCAACATTTTATATGTTGAAGTGGTTTCTTGAGTAAAAGGATGCCATCATCTCTACCCTGACAATTGTCAATACAGCTGTTGATGCTCTAACCCAAGAGGAATGGGAGGTGGTGGAGGAGGTGTGCAGAGTCCTGGAACCCTTTGAGCAGGTCACTGTGGAGATCAGTGTAGAGAAGTGAGTAAGCAGTTATTACTACATCATTATTTAATCCAGCATTATATATTGTTACGTTCCCCAGTTTCTGTGCTGTTTTGGGTTTGAATGTGTTTGTGTGTGTGTGTTTCAGGATGGCTTCCTGGATTCCAAGCAGCTGATTGGTCGGCCCTGTTGCAGATTGGTGCTCTGACCCCACCCTCTCGCCAGGGGATACAGCTGTCTGCAATTACCAACTCCTTCTGCAGCTTGAAAAGCCAGTGTTCCTTTGTTAGTAGAGCTTCTTTGTATGTGCTGTGCCGGTTGTTGGTCTGGTAAATTTGCTGAAAAGTATTTTGTAGCCGATCCAGCAGAGGTATGTGTTCGCTATAGTACCTAGTGTTTTTGGTTTATTCAAATTGTTCACTGAGTTTGGTGACTTATTCTGTTTAATTTGTTCCCTGGGGTGAAGGGGAAGAAACCTTGGAAGTGTTTAGGCAAGAGGCCTGCGGATATACGTGGCGTTAAGAATAGGTAAGTAGTGGGTAGGCAGGTAAAGTAGGAGAGAGGACTTTTTTTTTTTTACTTTCTTTGCTTTGGTTCCGTCCAGACCCTTTTCCCCACATTTACCTTATGGAAATAAATCCTCTGTTAATGGCAATATTCTCTGCCTCTGTCATCCTTACCCGCACCTACAATCACATACCTCTTTCACTCTATGGGGAGTTGAGTTGTAGCAGGGTGTTGCGTTCCCTCTTCCAAGAGGTGAGGGTAACACAATGGCATCTTTAAACCCACCGGATCCCGCTGCTCTGAGCTCCCTGTGATTGATGATTGAGGTGTGATGGTAGGCTGTGAGTTTGCCTGACTTGTTTTGTTTGCGTGTGTTTAATAGGCTGCTGTGTACCATGGCTGCTTCAGCCGTCTTCCAGTTTATTGAAGCGTCCCTGTTGATCGGTTGGTGGGATTGTGTAAAGTAGACCTTTGCGCTATAGCTGACCATTATGGACTCTTCGTCCCTGAGAAAGCCCTTAAGTCTGAGCTTTTGGTGCTAATCGGGGAGGGTTTAGTGAGAACAAATTTTCTAATTGAAAGGTGAGAGGGAGGCTTCAGGAGAGGTGACTGGTAGACCTTTCGATGCCAAGTCAGCGCACGCCACGGAGAAAGTGGTTGCTCATACCCCTTTTACATTGTCCCGATTCTACCCTTTATCTTCTGCTTCGGGTTGTTCAGACGGGACCGATAGGCTAAAGGTGAGGCTGCCCGTTTGGAAATGGAGCAAAAAGATAAAGAGCGCGTTAGACAAATGGAGTTTGATTTAGAAATTAGGAAAATTTTAATGGAAGCCGACAAGGAGGTTAGGATCCGACAACTGGAGCTAGACGCTGGCTCCAGGGCGACTCCACAACCTGCCCATCATCAAGCCCGCTTCGATGTAAGTAAAAAATATTGCTTTAGTCCCTTAATTCCGGGAGTCGGAAGTTGATTCCTATTTCTCTACATTTGAACGTGTGGCCGCTGCGCTGCATTGGCCACTCGAGGTTTGGCCGCTCCTGTTGCAACGTAAATTGTCTGGGAAAGCCCAGGAAGTAGTAGCCGCTCTTTCCCTGGAAGACAGTTTACAGTATGATATAGTAAAAACAACCGTGTTGCTGGCTTATGAGTTGGTGCCTGAAGCTTATATGCAGCGCTTCAGTAACCACAAAAAACCCTCTCATCGTACTTTTGAGTTTACAAGGGACAAAGAGTCTCTGTTTAATCGCTGGTGTTCAGCCAGCAAAGCTAACACATTTGCTGATATTCAGGAGTTGATGCTGTTGGAGGATTTTAGAAACAACCTGCCTGATCTCGACCCCGCCCTGAGCAACTGGGTACTGGACTTCCTGACGGGCCGCCACCAGGTGGTGAGGGTAGGCAACAACATCTCCACCCCGCTGATCCTCAACACTGGGGCCCCACAAGGGTGCGTTCTGAGCCCTCTCCTGTACTCCCAGTTCACCCACGACTGCGTGGCCACGCACGCCTCCAACTCAATCATCAAGTTTGCGGACGACACAACAGCGGTAGGCTTGATTACCAACAACGACGAGACGGCCTACAGGGAGGAGGTGAAGGCCCTCGGAGTGTGGTGTCAGGAAAATAACCTCAAAACTCAACGTCAACAAAACTAAGGAGATGATTGTGGACTTCAGGAAACAGCAGAGGGAACACCCCCCCTATCCACATCGATGGAACAGTAGTGGAGAGGGTAGTAAGTTTTAAGTTCCTCGGCGTACACATCGCAGACAAACTGAATTGGTCCACCCACACAGACAGCATCGTGAAGAAGGCGCAGCAGCTCCTCTTCAACCTCAGGAGGCTGAAGAAATTTGGCTTGTCACCAAAAGCACTCACAAACTTCTACAGATGCACAATCGAGAGCATCCCGTCGGGCTGTATCAACGCCTGGTACGGCAACTGCTCCACCCACAACCGTAAGGCTCTCCAGAGGGTAGTGAGGTCTGCACAACGCATCACCGGGGGCAAGCTACCTGCCCTCCAGGACACCTACACCACCCGATGTCACAGGAAGGCCATAAAGATCATCAAGGACAACAACCACCCGAGCCACTGCCTGTTCACCCCGCTATCATCCAGAAGGCGAGGTCAGTACAGGTGCATCAAAGCTGGGACAGAGAGACTGAAAAACAGCTTCTATCTCAAGGCCATCAGACTGTTAAACAGCCACCACTAACATTGGCTGCTGCCAACACACTGACTCAACTCCAGCCACTTTAATAATGGGAATTGATGGGAAATGATGTAAAATATATCACTAGCCACTTTAAACAATGCTACCAAATATAATGTTTACATACCCTACATTATTCATCTCATATGTATATGTATATACTGTACTCTATCATCTACTGCATCTTTATGTAATACATGTATCACTAGCCACTTTAAATATGCCACTTTACATACTCATCTCATATGTATATACTGTACTCGATACCATCTACTGTATCTTGCCTATGCCGCTCTGTACCATCACTCATTCATATATCTTTATGTACATATTCTTTATCCCCTTACACTTGTGTCTATAAGGTAGTAGTTTTGGAATTGTTAGCTAGATTACTTGTTGGTTATTACTGCATTGTCGGAACTAGAAGCACAAGCATTTCGCTACACTCGCATTAACATCTGCTAACCATGTGTATGTGACAAATAAAATTTGATTTGATAGAATTGTAGTTAATTTAAATGAACCAAGTGTCAACATTGGCCCAGGCAGCAGTGTTGGCAGATGAGTATGCTTTGACACGCAAGACTGTCTTTGGTGCGCCTCATTTTGAAGGCTGAACGATTACGTCATCAGTGCCTTGTTCGGGTCGCTTTTACTCCAACGACCCTAAGCCGTCGCACGAATTCCGTGAATATTTTTACTGTCACCAAAAGGGTCATGTGATTGGGGACTGCCTGGTTTTGAAAAATAACCCGAAACAGGAAACTGGATCCTGTCTATGCTCACTTTTATCTCTGCCGGTTGTGTTTCCTTAACTGGAGAACAAGCTGATCAAAAGCCTATCCAGATCTTACGAGACACTGGGGCAGCACAGTCAGTAATCATTACTGACGCTTTACCCTGGTCTCCTGAAATGTATTGTGGCTCGCATGTCATATTTCAGGGTATAGAGACAAACCGTACCTGTACCATTACACTGGGTCCACTTAGTCAGACTTGGTATCAGGACGTTTCCGTGTTGGTGAGTGTCTACACTGCCAGTAAGAGGAGTCACATTTCTAGTGGGGAACAATATCGCTGGTGGTAATGTGACTCCTGTGTTAGAAGTAGTAGACAACCCAGAAATCAAAACTGCAGATGATAAATTGGTTCAAGCATTTCCCAATGTTTTTTCTGCTTGTGTGTTAATGAGAGCACAATCTCGCAAGCTGGGAGATGTGGTGGATTTGTCTAGTTCCATTTTTGAGAATGGTGAGGTAGAAGACAAGGTACCGAGTATTCTTTCTGCAAGGCCTATGGTTTTTACCCCCTTAAACTAAGGCGGGGGAAAGCGAAATCGCGCCCCAATTACATTACATTATTTTGTCTGTTACCCCCGAGAAGGTGATTGAATGTCAAAAGGGAGACACCGGTCTTCGCAAGTTTTGCTTTGGTAATTTCCATTGAGGAAGCTAAAACTAGGGAGACCGCCTACTTTACAGAAGCAGGAGTTTTGATGCGTAAATGGGCAGCTCATGACACCGTTAGTGACTGGAGTCAAGTGGTTGTTCCTACGCCGTTCCAACAGCAAGTGCTGTCACTCGCCCATGACCAGGCGTGGTTAGGACATTTGGGGATCATGAAGACCTATAACCGAGTCCTTCGACATTTTTTCTGGCCAGGTTGAAGTCTGACGTGGTCCAAATTTTAGAACATGTATGTCAACTCACTGGGAAAGCGAATCAAACAGTTCCTTGTGCACCGCTCTGCCCGATTCCTGTGGTGGGGGAACCGTTTGAACGAGTGATAATTGATTATGTAGAGTGATCATTGATTGTGTAGGTCCGTTTCAGAAAACTAGGTCAGGTAACCAGTTCTTACTAACAATAATGTGCAGTGCTACTCGATACCCAGAGGCTATCCCTCTCCGTACTATAATGGCTACGACTGTGGTGAAGGCACAAGTGAAGTTCTTCTCTGTTTGGACTCCCTGTAGTAATCCAAACTGATCAGGGAACCAACTTTATGTGAACTGTTCTCAAATGTGTTAAAGACGCTGTGTATTTCCCATCAGGTCTCCAGTCCGTATCATCCGGAGAGTCAAGAGGCCCTCGAACGCTGGCATCAGACGCTAAAGGCGATGCTACGCAAGTATTGCATGGATACCAGTACCGATTGGGATGAGGAGGTGCCCTTTGTCGTATTTGCTATTAGGGAAACAATACAAGAGTCCTTAAATCAAATCAAATCAAATGTATTTATATAGCCCTTCGTACATCAGCTGATATCTCAAAGTGCTGTACAGAAACCCAGCCTAAAACCCCAAACAGCAAGCAATGCAGGTGTAGAAGCACGGTGGCTAGGAAAAACTCCCTAGAAAGGCCAAAACCTAGGAAGAAACCTAGAGAGGAACCAGGCTATGTGGGATGGCCAGTCCTCTTCTGGCTGTGCCGGGTGGAGATTATAACAGAACATGGCCAAGATGTTCAAATGTACATAAATGACCAGCATGGTCCAATAATAATAAGGCAGAACAGTTGAAACTGTAGCAGCAGCACGGTCAGGTGGACTGGGGACAGCAAGGAGTCATCATGTCAGGTAGTCCTGAGGCATGCTCCTAGGGCTCAGGTCCTCCGAGAGAGAGAAAGAAAGAGAGAAAGAGAATTAAATTCACACAGGACACCGAATAGGACAGGAGAAGTACTCCAGATATAACAAACTGACCCTAGCCCCCCGACACAAACTACTGCAGCATAAATACTGGAGGCTGCGACAGGAGGGGTCAGGAGACACTGTGGCCCCATCCAAGGACACGTCCAAACAGGGCCAAACAGGAAGGATATAACCCCACCCACTTTGCCAAAGCACAGCCCCCACTCCACTAGAAGGATATCTTCAACCACCAACTTACCATCCTGAGACAAGGCCGAGTATAGCCCACAAAGAGGGGGGGGGGGCAACCCAGACAGGAAGATCACATCAGTGATCCTCCCAGGGACGGTATGAAAGAGCCCCAGTAAGCCCTGCCTCTGGCTGTTTGCTTAGAAATTCTAGGGACAATTAGGAGGCCTGCGTCTTGTGACCGTAGCGTACGTGTAGGTATGTACGGCATGACCAAATCAGAGAGATAGGTAGGAGCAAGCCCATGTAATGCTTTGTAGGTTAGCAGTAAAACCTTGAAATCAGCCCTTGCCTTGACAGGAAGCCAGTGTAGGGAGGCTAGCACTGGAATAATATGATAAATTGTTTTGGTTCTAGTCAGGATTCTAGCAGCCGTATTTAGCACTATCTAAAGTTTATTTAGTGCTTTATCCGGGTAGCCGGAAAGTAGAGCATTGCAGTAGTCTAACCTAGAAGTGACAAAAGCATGGATTAATTTTTCTGCATCATTTTTGGACAGAAAGTTTCTGATTTTTGCAATGTTACGTAGATGGAAAAAAGCTGTCCTTGAAATGGTCTTGATATGTTCTTCAAAAGAGAGTTCAGGGTCCTTAGGGTTCAGGCCTGCTGACCTTGTGTTTGGACACACCCCCTGGGTCCGCTAAAGTTTTGAAGGAGCATATCCTATCTCCTACACCAAGTAGCGCCCCTAAAAATGTGTTGGATTATGTCAGTAAGATGCAGGAGAGACTGCACGCCGCATGTGCGTTAGCCAAAAAGTCTCTCTCCTCGTCTCAAAAATGCATGAAATTATATTATGACAAAGAGGATGGTCTTTCTTTTGCACCAGGGGATCAAGTTATAATTTTGCCAATCACTGGCTCATCTCTGTCGGCACGTTTTTCTGGGCCATATCTTGTGGAAAAGAAACTCTGTGACACCAATTATGTGATAAAGACCCAGATTGTAGGTGTTCATGTGTGTCATGTTAACATGCTGAAAGCATATCATATGCGTGACTCTCCAGACAGCTCCTCAGGTAAGCCGGTCCAGCCCGCCATCTCCTGTGTGTATGCAGTGGTGCTGAAGCCTGGCTGGGACCAAGAGGATAAGGAGGACGGATTGGAGTTACGCCATACGTTACAGCAATGTGAACACTTATGTACGTCCCCCTTATGTACGGACTATCGTCGTGTAAATGCCATTACAAAGTCTGATTCTTTTCCTCTACCTCGCTTAGATGACTGCATTGAAAGAATTGGCAGGTGCCTCTGGCCTCTCGAGATTCTGACATCTCGGCTTTCATTACGCCTGATAACTTCGTACAATACAATGTGATGTCCTTTGGAATGTGTAATGCACCTGCTACTTTTCAGCACCAAGTTAACATTGTTTGGATGTGCCAAATTGTACTGCTTACCTTGACGATATGGTGAATCATTCATCTACTTGGTGTGATCACCTCGCCACCTTAAAGTGTGTTTCAGCGGTTGGAGAATGCTTCTTTAACCCTCAATATTGCCAAGTGTGAGTTTGCGAAGGCTACTGTAACTTAGGGAAGGAAGTGGGATGAGGTCAAGTGCGCCCAGTAACTGGCAAAGTGGAAGCAATTGTTGCTTTTCCTTCTCCCACGACTCTCCCCCAGTTGCGCAGATTCATGGAGATGGTAGAGTACTATCGTACGTTCTGTAAGAATTTTTCAACGATAGTAGCTCCCCTTTCATCTCTGCTCAGTCCTAAAGTAACATTTAAGTAGTCCCAGGACTCTAACTATGCTTTTGAATCTGCCAAAGCGCTACTTTGTAGTGCCCCAGTGCTTGCCGCCCCAGCATTGACAAACCTTTTAAGTTGAAGGTAGATGCTAGTATAGTGGGGGTGGGTGCGGTTCTCTTGCAGGAAGATGAAGAGGGAGTGGATCGGCCCGTCAGTTTCTTCTCCTGTAAGTTCAACTCATGTCAGTCAAGGTACTCCGCCACTGAACAAGAGACACTGGCTTTATTGCTAGCCTTACAGTTTGAGGGATATGTAGGCTCCAGTGCCTAGCCTGTACTGGTCTTCGTGGACCATAATCCTTTAGTGTTTCTTAGGCAAATGTACAATCAGAACAGCCGCCTTATTTGGTGGGCTCTGATTGTATAGGGATACAATATACAGATTTGGCAAATGTGGTTACTGAACCCGCTCTATCGCGGGTTCAGTAAATACAGTTTTATTTGTCACATACACATGGTTAGCAGATGTTAATGCGAGTGTAGTGAAATGCTTGTGCTTCTAGTTCCAACAATGCAGTAATATCCAACGAGTAATGTAACCTAACAATTTCACAACAATTACCTTATACACACACGAGTGTAAAGGAATGACTAAGAATATGTACATAAAAAGGATATATGAATGAGTGATGGTATAGAATGGCATAGGCAAGATGCAGTGGATGATATAGAGTACAGTATATACATACAGTGGGGCAAAAAAGTATTTGGTCAGCCACCAATTGTGCAAGTTCTCCCACATAAAAAGATGAGAGAGGCCTGTAATTTTCATCATAGGTACACCTCAACTATGACAGACAAAATGAGAAGAAAAAAATCCAGACAATCACATTGTAGGATTTTTAATGAATTTATTTGCAAATTATGGTGGAAAATAAGTATTTTACGTTGGTAACCAGTTTATAATAACAATCAGGCACCTCAGGGGTTTGTGATATATGTCCAATATACCGTGGCTAAGGGCTGTATCCAGGAATGTTAACTGTGGTATATTGGCCATATACCAAACCACCCCGGGCCTTATTGCTTAAATATAGCCTACAGTTTACAAGACATCAGGACGCATGCAACACGGTTTGACGACAAAATCTTCTTCAGGCAGCATCAACGTTATTATATTTACATATGTTTTTAGATGTTTATGGAGTGAAGTGAATACTCCATGCAATAAAGTCTCCTAATGCAGACACCCAAACCACCACAAGGGTACACTAGTAGATTAGCTATTTCCGCCATATTCATATTCTATGAATCAGTTTGCTTCAAATTCCTGTACACCATACCCAGTCTTTCCCAGATAAGACTCACAAGGACCCCTATGGCAACATCCAGGCCCCATAATTGTTTGTTTTTTCTGTAAAATCAACAGAAGCAGAAATGTCTTAAGGCAAGGGGAAAGAGTGGTTGAGGAACCACCATGGGGACACTGCTCACGACTTTGGATTTCACATAGCTGGTGTGTTAAATTCTGAGGGCTTGGGTCCTATGGTTTGAAAATGTACTGAATGACACCTATGAAGGTCTGTTATAACTAGACATCCCAAGCCTCCACTTACCTCCCCCCACCCAGATGTAAAATGATGAGGACAGGACCTCAATAGGTGTTATTTTGAGATTTAAAATTGGTTTATTGGTAGCCAAATAATTCTTTAATTCTACAGTAGTTGTTTTGTCAAGTATTCAATAAACAAGGTAGCCTATCCCCAGATGAATAGGAGTGGTATGTTACATCATGCCTAAGGATGTGTAAAGAAGTCTTACTGTCGCTATGTCAGATTTCCTGTTTAGTCAGACTCTCCTGAAGGTACTGTATATGTTATGGACATCTCCTTGACATTTCAATGAGATCTGATAAGTGCTACTATGAATATGTTGAGATAAGAGAATGCAGACTACCAATGCCACTGGGGTAAAAAAAAAAAAGAACAGATCCAAAATTCAATTAGTTCACCTCTAGGTTTTGAGGAAATTGTAATGTATTTAATTTGACAAAACTATTGTTGGATAGCTTCTAGTGTTGAATGTTTTCACAATATTTTCCCATTGCAACAGAAAATAGTTTGATGCTATTTATTTCTAGGTGGGGAAATGAATGATGTTGGATCCTACTTCATGCTACAGTACAACCATATAATATTATTACAACCAGCATGTTGTAACATTAAACTACAAACTTTCTGCCGTACTGAGAACAGCCTCTGAAGTCTCTATACAGTAGACCGGGCTACTGTAGAGCCTGAAAATTAAAACTGAGGTCTTCTCTTTCACAACTTGTAAGCTGGTTTAACACCATGGAACCTGCTCCCCCCGAGGACCAATGGTATCACTAGAAAACAATAGAAACCAGGAAGAGGGGAAATGACCTGTCCTTGGAATCTAAAAATGTCATCAGGATGTTGTTCCAAAATATGGGAAGTTTCTTTCTGTGAATCAGTGAGAGGCTAGCATCTGTGTTCAGGTCAGTCCCTGGGGCAGAGCACACTGAAGGTCTGGAAAGACCATGGTAATGACTGGATGGTGGACATTGTCTATATGCTCCTACTTGTTACATCTATTTCTGGTCTAATATCTAAATTGGGGTATGATCATATATTCCAGCTATGGAAGAGCAACAGAGAAATGATGTTGCTTTACCTGTGTGGGCAGATGTATGTAACTATATAACAAATATAACTGATATAACTATATATAACTATAATTTCTTATTCAGATGATCTTCAGAGTAGAACTGGTTGTGATACTCTCTCATTCGCCACACAGACTTGGGTCCTGTAACATAATATTGTAAGCCCTCTGTAGTTAGGGTTAGGGTTACTGTAGAAATGTTTTTGAAATAATAGTGTGAAAATAAACACACCAATGGACTTTGTCCCTTTAAACAAATAGCCCCTCCAAAACAACCAGCTCTCCATTGCCACAAGGGACCAGACTGTCAACAGTATCAACACTGTGACAGAAATTCCAAACAACCAAGCTAAGTAAAGAATGATCTTTCTTTGGTCATGTTTAACAGGTGAGAGTGATTTGAGGAAAGACACCATCCATACAAGATATATGACTCGTGGTCATTCGTTACCACACTGAACAAAACAGTACTTGTTACTTAAACTGGGGGAGACCTTAAGACTCCTGGCAGTATATGAATAATGATGGCTCTCAGTTGAGCTGCCTGCAGACATTGCTGATCCCTGCTGGGATATGATGGGCTGCTTTCCCACAGGCAAACTGGCCACCTCTAATGGTATTAACCTTATTTACCCTCCAGAAGAATGACTCCTCTTTACACCAGTGTCAAACAGTGACGCAGACGCCCTGAATGGTCTCCTTGTACAGGCTCCAGTGAAACTGCAAGTTGTCCTTAAACTTGACAGATTGCTCTGGAGACGGACCACAGAACACTAGGAACCTAGGATCACAGGAGCACAGTCAGCTTGAAATGTCTGCTGCCAACAACATCTCTTTAATGGCTCACACTGCAGGTATTCATAAGCTGATCTAGCCTGTAAAAGCCCACAGTTTGTAATGCCTGGACAATAATATTGTAATGTTATCATGACTTGAAATGGTTTGGCGTCAAGACCACTCCAAACCGGTAGTGTCTAATTTTGTTGAAAACTACTTGCATAACAAGTTTGTCAGGGAAGTACATCCCCTCTTGATCCCCCAGCAGTCCAGATTTAGAGAGAAGTCTGACTGAAATGCTTTCCTCAAGGTACTCAGTTAAAATCTAAGTCTGCTAAATATTCTCAAGACAGATACAAGCAAACAAGACTTGATGTTCATAGTCACTGCATTCTGCAGACCTCCCAGTCCATTATAATTATAATACACTGTCTGCCTGGTATTTTTAGACCTTAAGAGATGTGGGATATTTGTATTGCATAACGACAAATATCACACATATTAGATGTGCTATGATGACCAGTAGACTTGTAGCTTAGAGGTTCAAAACAGTTTTAGCACTCAGTACATGTACTGTATGTAACCGATGTGAAATGGCTAGCTAGTTAGGGGTGGTGCGCACTAATAGCGTTTCAATCGGTGACATCACTCGCTCTGAGGCCTTGAAGTAGTGTTTCCCCTTGCTCTGCAAGGGCCGTGGCTTTTGTAGCTCGATGGGTAACGATGCTTCGTGGGTGTAAGTTGTTGATGTGTGCAGAGGGTCTATGGTTCGAGCCCAGGTTGGGGCGAGGAGAGGGATGGAAGTTAAGCTTTTATATTGATGCTGTTGACCAGGATCACTGGTTGCTGTGGAAAAGGAGGAGGTCAAAAGGGGGGTGAGTGTAACCGATGTGAAATGGCTAGCTAGTTAGCGGTGGTGTGCCCTAATAGCGTTTCAATCGGTGACGTCACTCGCTCTGAGGCCTTGAAGTAGTTGTTCCCATTGCCCTTCAAGGGCTGTGGCTTTTGTGGCGCGATGGTAACGATCCTTCGTGGGTTTCAGTTGTTGATGTGTGCAGAGGGTCCCTGGTTCGAGCCCAGGTTGGGGCGAGGAGAGGGATGGAAGTTCAACTTTGGGAGGGTGAGTGTAACCGATGTGAAATGGCTAGCTAGTTAGCGGTGGTGCACGCAAATAGCGTTTCAATCGGGTGACGTCACTCGCTCTGAGACCTGAAGTAGTTGTTCCCCTTGCTCAGCAAGGGCCGTGGCTTTTGTCGCGCGATGGGTAACGATGCTTCGTGGGTGACTGTTGTTGATGTGTGCAGAGGGTCCCTGGTTTGAGCGAGGAGAGGGACAGAAGCTATACTGTTACATGTACAGTACATATCCATTTGAATCGATGCCGGCAGTATTTTCCATTAAATTGGCACAGAGTTACATTAACAATCAAAGAAACATTCCCTCCTACTGTTCTGAAAGGCCCAATGTCTTCTTTCAGGCAGTGATGCCCCCACAGTCCTTCATGGTACACAGAGTTTGCCATTGTTCCACCTCACAACAATATTGGGGGATGGACAGCCTGGGAGGCAGTGGACAGAGAGCATCAAAAGAGTCAACCATGGAAGAGGAGGGCAAGGGGGTGGGACTTGAGTGTTCACTAAACACACACAAAGGGAGCTGGGATCACTTGGCATGTCTACTGAGAGTCACTGGGAGCATTCTGGGCCCTGATGGGAACCCTGGCACTGCTAATCTTAAGAGGTCAGACAGGAAACAGGAAGTTGTCATGTGAGCTGATTCGTAAACACCAGCCTGGATAGATTTCCATCCTGTCACTGTCATGTTATACCCTGTGTTTGAAGGGGCTGGGGGATGGAATATCTACTTTGTGTGTCATCCTTGTCAGCAAGACAGAGCCTGATACAAAGTCCAGCAGAGGCTTCCACAATAACAGGAATGGCCTCTCCCCTGTCTGCCTACAACACCAACCCCTCATCTCTCACCCACCCTCCTTCCACCCTCTCTGGTTAATTGTTTGAGCATCAGAGGGCAGTGGCTTTGAGCTGGGTGATGCTGGCTGGTAAATGTTTGATAGTTGGGGGCACTGAGGACCAAGGACACCATGACACCCTGCAATGGACAATGTGTATTAAGTTGAACACCGGTCACTGTGCAAAAAAAGTGACCTAACAAGGGCCCCCTCATCTGAGATGTGAATATGTAATGAGGCAGTTGCAGCTCTCAGCCTACTGATCCACAAGTCAATTGTTTCATTGGTGGCCCTATTGAGCCCTTTTAGAATGGGTGACCTGCGATGTGAAAAGAGCCTGCACCCATTCACACTCATGGGAGACTGTTTATCAGGACTTACGTACTGAGGACAGGTATGTGCTGTCAGTGGGGTAGGATAGTCAATGGAAATAGTTTCCCCATGACGACACTCTTCAAATTGACTTATTAGAACGTTATGAATAACTCAGTGATAGCCAGATTAAAGATGGGGAAGTGCTGTAGTAGTACTCTGGCTTCAAGCAGGCAAAATGTGCTTGGGAAAACAATAGAACCAGTAATTATCTTCATCAGATGTGGTGATTTCAATGAGTTGTAGCTTTGGATTCTTGTTTACTAGATCAATGAGAGTCCTCTTTAAAGGTCACCCTTGCTGAGAATAGAAGCATCCCCCAACACACCCACACACATCCATGGGAAACACGAAAGACTTGACCGTTAGGGAGTTGACCATCTACTCAGGTCAAAGTTACCTTCCAACCAAAAGAGAACTTCACAGTAACATTTCCCTTTATTCGGTAGTACAGATCCTCGACATTTGTTGCAACATCTAGAATAAAAGTCTAACTGCAGCTTGGTCTGCTTGAGGACGTTCTCTAAGCATTCCTGTAGAGAGTGGGAAAGAGGCTGAGGCTTCCATTGAGTTCACATGAAAATGTCTGAATCAAGACACCCCTAAAGCACAGCACTCTGCCGTTGAGACTACAAAGTCCTCGCCGCCTCCTCCATGCAAACGCGTCACAGTGCAGAACGCATTGACCTTTCAGATTTCATTAAGCATTAGGGGGAGTGAGGCTGGGGGAACAGTCCCAGTGTGCTGTAATTAGAATCTAACAAGGGAAAAGTTGAGGGAGCATTAGGGGAGTGCCTGGTGGAGCATGAAGACCACATAGAAACAGTTGACAACGAAAATGAAGGGATTAGAGGGTCTACGATATCACAGGTTCATTTACCGACCAATTCAGCCTATCTTCATTTTCCTCCATTCATGGTCAATCACCCTCTGTCCCAATGTAGCACGTCCACCCCCCATTACCAGAATGGATGATGAGTGTGAGTATGGGACGTCCTGACCTTAGTTCCTTTTTTATGTCTCTGTTATAGTTTGGTCAGGGCGTGAGTTGGGGTGGGAATTCAATGTTTTGTTCTAGGTTTTGTATTTCTGCTTTTGGCCTGGTATGGTTCCCAATCAGAGGCAGCTGTCAATCGTTGTCTCTGATTGAGAACCATACTTAGGTAGCCTGTGTTCCCACTATGATTTGTGGGTAGTTGTTTTCTGTTTAGTGTATGTCACCTTACAGAACTGTTTCGTTTCTTCCATTCACTTTGTTATTTTGTTTTGTGTGTTCAGTTTAATAAATTAACATGCACATTTACCACGCTGCATATTGGTCCGATCCTTCCTACTCCTCCTCAGACGACGAAGAGATTCATTACAATTAGGATTTCTCTGCTGTCAGCCTCACCTCTAGCATTTCTAGGGTTGAATGTGAAAATGTGTGTCTTGTCTCCTGTAGACTCATTGGCCATTGGAACACGCATTTGTTGAAATACTGTCATTATAACCTGCTGCTTTTTTCATGAACCTCAGTTGTCTTCTGTTTTCCCCACAGTGTTTCTCATCCTCTGTCTAACCAAGAAACAGAAGATAAAATTCAGTATGTGGAAACAAAAACATCTGACAGATCTGTTGTGGACGTGCTTGGCAGATTACGTCATGTCCCAGGCTTTCCGCTATCTGAATCTCATTCCAAAACACAAGAGTGGGCCAGAAATATGACACAGTGGCTTGATAATGTAATAAACAATGTCTCGTAAATCAAAAAAACATGTTCAGCAGGAGTCAGACGGTACATGAAAACATATCTAAATTCTAGAGGTGAAAAAGTACATTTACAGATCAAGTGCCCTACTGATTGTGGATTCACTTGTTTTCATAACCTTGAAGTCTGAAATTATATTATTCCCCAAGACAGACTTGTAATTAATGGCATTCAGCTCTATAACATGAAACTGAAGTTTTCTTCTTTGGAAACGATTACATGATTTTATGACCTGCAGAACATTTTTATTATTTAATGTGTTTCTGGAACACTTTACATGTGATCGCTTGTGTAGTTTCATGTTATCAAATGTTGCTTTACATGTTGCCAAATATTATCACATTAACTTCACATAAGATCAAGTGATTACCTGAAAATGTGTTTTTTCAGTAAGAGCAGGTTGAAGTCATTTTAGATTAATTTAACTCAAGATGAAATCTGGATTGGATTTGACTTACTATTTTAAGGTAGCAGGGAAACACACTTTTTTAAAGGGACTCAACACAAACATTTACAGTGTTTTAGCACAGTGCTTAATGTACTCTTGGCAATAAATCTGTGGCCAAACGCTTTCATACCCACAGACCTGGTGCTGGTGGCATAGCAGGAAAGTCAAGTTCAAATCCCAGATGAGGATGACTCCCAAGTGGGCACACCTGTAATAATTGTGTTGACAAATTTGACAAGAATGATACTTATGACTAAAAGTTTCAAGTTCACTCAATCATTAAATTAATTTATAAAATAATGGCTGAAACGTAACTAAAAGTGGAAAAGTCAACACATATAAATACTTTCCGAAGGCACTTTATCTGCATGGAAACATCGAAATGAATGCATATACATTTCAGTGTTGTTTTATTGACCCCAGGTACTAATATGCTTGAGTAATCCATTGATTCAAAATTGTTTTTCATACTTAATTTTCTATTGGTCAGGCCCAGATTATCAGGTTTGCTCCTTTCGATCTGGACGTCTGATCACATCAGTTCATTGAATGTGTTCAAATGGAACTAACCGGTATAGAAACTGAACTAAACATGTTGATGTCAGGCATCTCCAGGTTGTAACGTATTCCTCCCAATCTTGGGGTCAAATTCAGCTCAAACTGTAAATTCAACTCACATTGTTCCATCATGCCTTAACCCCTTTACAATACCTGCCTTTCATCAGCACAAGATCAGTCACTCAATACCAGGTCCTCAGATCCCAACTGACAGTTTATTGGAGGCTCAGTGGCTTAAAGTATTAGCCAGTAAGAACATGGGGGCAACCGATTGTAAACCACTTGCTGGTCATATGGGGTAAAAGGATCAGATAGAGTTTTCAAGACAAAACACTGCAGTCTCAGTCAGCATTATACTGTAATTCAATGTGTTTAATGCAGTCTGGGATTTCATTAAACCAATAGTTCCTAGCAGTGTGTGAGAGTTGTGTCAACTCTCTCCAATAATCTTTCATTTAAAATAATTCCTGCTAAAATGATGGAGATATGGTGATCTTAAAATGTGTATGTCGTGGAAAAACTATATTCATAGGATGCAAATAGGATTGCCAATTGTTTTCTCATCTTGTTTGTTTGCTGCAGAGTCTATTCTTTGAGGATGTGAGAGACATAAGCTATGAGGTTACAGGAGGAGAACGTAGGTGATTCGTTTTTCCCTCAAAAGCCTTGCCTGTTGTCTCGTTTGAGTCAGCTCACAAATTTGGAAAACAAGACAAAGGTTCTGGTCCAGTGCCATGACTCTGACTGGTTCTGGCCCAGTGAAATAACTCTGACTGGTTCTGGCCCATTGTCATGACTCTGACAGTGGGCGTGGAGGGGGTCGACCTGATGGTGGCTACATCTGGTTTCTAGGCCAAAACTTAATAAACCAGAGGGAGGCTGTTTTTGGTCTTCTTTTCCCAGCAGCACTTTGTGTCTACACACTCTGCTGCTTTACAATTTCAATAGGTGAATGTCAGAATCCTCACCTCATTTTTCTGGGAAGGATATAATATAACAAGCGTACAGAAGTTCTTTTTGGATGACTGCTGAGACAGTGTGACAAGGGACAGGTTTAAGATAAAGTACAGCGGTAGTGACATCTTAACGGCAAGGGTACGCTGTTGAAAAGTGTTTGGGACACTTTCCAACTGTCCCGCCAACACAGTAAACATGCACAAGTCACACAGAAATAAACAACCTCTAGTCTATGTAATCATCCCATCCAAAAAAAACAACTTTTGAGGTTCCTCACAGTTGCTGCAACCTGGTCTCAGAGCATTTTGTATCATTTTGTACTTAAATCCGAGACACTACATTTAGTATGATATGTTTCATATGGTATGTATTAATTTGTGGATGTCCATACTTCCATTTCATACTATATGTTACAAATTGAAATTCCTACAATATGTTATGAATTTGCAAAACGTACAATATGTCACGAATTTGCTAAACATATTACGAATTCCAATTTCTTGTGGCTAACGTTAGCTAGGTGGCTAGGTTGCTAACGCTAGCTAGGCTAAGGGTTAGAACTAGGGATTAGGGTTAGGGGTTAAGGTTAGGGTTAAGGTTAGGAGTTAGGTTAAAAGGGTGACGTTTAGGGTTAAGGGAAGGGTTAGCTAAAAGGGTTAAGTTTAGGGGGAGGGTTAGCTAACATGTGAAGTAGTTGTAAAGTAGCTATAAAGTAGTAAGTAGTTGCTAATTAGCTAAAATGCTAAAGTTATTCGTGATAAGATTTTAACAATCAACCTTTGGGTTGCTAGATCATCCACCCTCCTTTCGTTTTGCCTTAAATAACCTTCAATCTTATGTAACCATACCAAACATAACATATCATACTAATTTGGTGCCCCAAATGTACGTTTACTATGTTACGTCTAGTCTATGAGACCAGTCTGGTTTTAATAAGGACAATGGAATGGGAACATTCGAGGGAGCTTGAGGGGCAAAAGGGATAAAGATATTTTTTGGACAAAGAGATTTCTTACTTTATTAAATAAATTACACTTTTTTTTGCAAAACAGTTGTAGCACAATTATTAGTGGCGTTTTAAGATTTTATCACTGCTTTCTTAGAAACCATGCTCTTGGCAACAAAAGTAATGTATTGGCAAAAGTCCAAATGACTGCAGACCAGCTGATTTGAGGCTAGAACTCTATCTCTCTTTTCAGTGTCCAGATGCTTTTACTTTTAAAACCCACGCGGACCTTCACAGACGGATCAGTCAGTCACATCAAATCAAAAGGGGTAATGGTCCGTTAAACTGAGCCCTAATTATCATACAGTAACCAGCAGTTAGTTTGTTTAGTCTTAACTTGCTTGTTTAAATTTTTTTTAAATAATGCAGTGTACAAGCATACTGAGTTTAGACGACCGGTATGAAGTGTACAAGCATACTGAGTTTAAACGGCCGGTATGAAGTGTACAAGCATACTGAGTTTAAACGGCCGGTATGAAGTGTACAAGCATACTGAGTTTAAACGACTGGTATGAAGTGTACAAACATACTGATTTTAAACGGCCGGTATGAAGTGTACAAGAATACTGAGTTTAAACGGCCGGTATGAAGTGTACAAGCATACTGAGTTTAAACGGCCGGTATGAAGTGTACAAGAATACTGAGTTTAAACGGCCGGTATGAAGTGTACAAGCATACTGAGTTTAAACGGCCGGTATGAAGTGTACAAGCATATACTGAGTTTGAACAACTGGTATGAAGTGTACAAGCATACTGAGTTTAAACGACTGGTATGAAGTGTACAAACATACTGATTTTAAATGACCGGTATGAAGTGTACAAGAATATTGAGTTTAAACGACCGGTATGAAGTGTACAAGCATATACTGAGTTTGAACAACTGGTATGAAGTGTACAAGCATACTGAGTTTAAACGGCCGGTATGAAGTGTACAAGAATACTGAGTTTAGACGACCGGTATGAAGTGTACAAGCATACTGAGTTTAAACGGCCGGTATGAAGTGTTCAAGCATACTGAGTTTAAACGACTGGTATGAAGTGTACAAGCATACTGAGTTTAAACGACTGGTATGAAGTGTACAAGCATACTGATTTTAAACGACTGGTATGAAATGTACAAGCATACTGAATTTAAACGGCCGGTATGAAGTGTACAAGCATACTGAGTTTAAACGACTGGTATGAAGTTTACAAGCATACTGAGTTTAAACGACTGGTATGAAGTTTACAAGCATACTGAGTTTAAACGACCGGTATGAAGTGTACAAGCATACTGAGTTTAAACGACTGGTATGAAGTTTACAAGCATACTGAGTTTAAACGGCCGGTATGAAGTGTACAAGCATACTGAGTTTAAACGACTGGTATGAAGTTTACAAGCATACTGAGTTTAAACGACTGGTATGAAGTGTACAAGCATACTGAGTTTAAACGACTGGTATGAAGTGTACAAGCATACTGATTTTAAACGACTGGTATGAAGTGTACAAGCATACTGAATTTAAACGGCCAGTATGAAGTGTACAAGCATACTGAGTTTAAACGACTGGTATGAAGTTTACAAGCATACTGAGTTTAAACGACTGGTATGAAGTTTACAAGCATACTGAGTTTAAACGACTGGTATGAAGTGTACAAGCATACTGAGTTTAAACGACTGGTATGAAGTTTACAAGCATACTGAGTTTAAACGACTGGTATGAAGTGTACAAGCATACTGAGTTTAAACGACTGGTATGAAGTGTACAAACATACTGAGTTTGTTCAAGGAATTTGAATCGCTTTTTCTTTTTCCGCCTGCTGTAAACATGAAATGTTTGCCTTTTGAAACATGCAAGGTGCTAGTACTTGTTTACTATCTTACAGTAATTCCTACCACATTTAAGCACAGCTGTAGGCCTCAAAGCATAACAAACTGTTCAAACAGTGTGAAGTTTGATCAACAGCGCAGTTAGTAAAGCTCCTTTCATCATCACAAAGGGTTGACAATAGTATACACAATATTGTAGTGCGTGAGAACCATTGGCTCTCTACATTAGCCTCCCTTCTGTAGAAGAACTTAATAAATACATTATTTTTGTGTGGTTAATTGTTTGTTAAATGGAATTATTAAGGACAGTGAACTCGAGGACAGGGCAATTCAAAAGGATTTCATGTGGATACTGTCCACACAATTGAAAAGCCTGGACCCAATTATGTTGGTGGTGGTTGAAAGAGATGGCAGTTTGCCAAGGCCAGTACAAATGATCTGCTGCCAGTCTCCCTGGGCTAGGTATTTTGACCTGTTCATTTAACACACACACACACACACACACACACACACACACACACACACACACACACACACACACACACACACACACACACACACACACACACACACACACACACACACACACACACACACACACACACACACACACTAAACCAAAACAATTAAAAATGGTTAAATAAGCTATTACATCTTCAGTGTTCTTTTTACTCTATCCAAATGACTTGGCAACACATGTATTACACTATCTTCAAAACTAGGGGGCCTTGCAATGTGAGGTATGTCTGGTCGATATAATTTTTTTAGTTCCTCGGCCATAAAAAAAAACATTTCTGTGAAGATCCTGGTTCCTCCCTTGGTTATATAACATCATATAACTGGTTGAGTTGTAATTGTGCATGAAACCATAATGGTCTGCAATGCCCTCCTTTTTGGCCTGTGTCAGAATGCATGTTGCCCTGGCCGTGCTGTGTCATTACAGTTTACAGAGTACCGAGCAAATTCATTCTGTAATTCTAGGAGGGAGAAAGAGAGCAGTTGGAAATTTTCTGAAAATACCCTTTCTCTACATGGGAATGGGTCTTTATCTAGACTACTTGTTGCTGTGGCTTAGTTTAGAGGCAAAACATGCCTGCATTAAAGGACTTGTGTTTCCTACTGAGCCTATGGCGTTTCAGATGCAATGTATTACAAGAGTAAGCAGGCATTGACCATTCAAATAACACAATGACCTTTACACATGATACATACCTGAACAGTAAGGTTAACAGATAAAAGCTGAGTTACAGACAAAAAAGGAAAGAAAAATATGATTTGAGGGGAAATTAAGAGTTTACTTAAGCAGTTATATAAAATGTATCTCCAGCACATCCGGTATAGATGAGGCTAGCAGATGGGGTAGTCCAGCCACCTGTTACTCTCCTCCTCATGGAAAGGATGAACAGCCATATGTTACTCTGTTACTCTCCTACTCATGGAAATGATGAACAGCCATATGTTACTCTGTTACTCTCCTCCTCATGGAAATGATGAACAGCCATATGTTACTCTGTTACTCTCCTACTCATGGAAATGATGAACAGCCATATGTTACTCTGTTACTCTCCTACTCATGGAAATGATGAACAGCCATATGTTACTCTGTTACTCTCCTACTCATGGAAAGGATGAACAGACATATGTTACTCTGTTACTCTCCTACTCATGGAAATGATGAACAGCCATATGTTACTCTGTTACTCTCCTCCTCATGGAAATGATGAACAGCCATATGTTACTCTGTTACTCTCCTCCTCATGGAAAGGATGAACAGCCATATGTTACTCTGTTACTCTCCTACTCATGGAAAGGATGAACAGCCATATGTTACTCTGTTACTCTCCTCCTCATGGAAATGATGAACAGCCATATGTTACTCTGTTACTCTCCTACTCATGGAAAGGATGAACAGACATATGTTACTCTGTTACTCTCCTCCTCATGGAAAGGGTGAACAGCCATATGTTACTCTGTTACTCTCCTCCTCATGGAAAGGATGAACAGCCATATGTTACTCTGTTACTCTCCTCCTCATGGAAAGGATGAACAGCCATATGTTACTCTGTTACTCTCCTCCTCATGGAAAGGATGAACAGCCATATGTTACTCTGTTACTCTCCTACTCATGGAAATGATGAACAGCCATATGTTACTCTGTTACTCTCCTACTCATGGAAAGGATGAACAGCCATATGTTACTCTGTTACTCTCCTCCTCGTGGAAATGATGAACAGCCATATGTTACTCTGTTACTCTCCTACTCATGGAAAGGATGAACAGACATATGTTACTCTGTTACTCTCCTACTCATGGAAAGGATGAACAGACATATGTTACTCTGTTACTCTCCTCCTCATGGAAATGATGAACAGCCATATGTTACTCTGTTACTCTCCTACTCATGGAGATGATGAACAGGCATCTGTTACTCTCCTACTCAGCGGAATGAAGAGCAGCCATCTGTTACTCTCCTCAGGGAAATGATGAACAGCCATCTGTTACTCTCCTCAGGGAAATGATGAACAGCCATCTGTTACAATCCTCAGGGAAATGATGAACAGCCATCTGTTACTCTCCTCAGGGAAATTATGAACAGGGCCTTTTTCTCATCCAACATTTGGAATTGATTAAAGGAGCGCACACACACAACCTGTTTTGTGGTTATTCCAACCACTATTAACTTTAACAGCCCAAACATTGCCTCTCAGATCCATTAACTAGCTGTGCTAACTCCCCATAAACAATCACATATACTGAAATTGTTTGCCACAACTATGGGTCCAGTCTCTTGAAGAGCACACACTGTGTATATGCAGAATTTCAGGGTCGGGTTTTGAGGATAACCAGAAATGTCTGATGTGGACCCATTTAAAGACGTCATGGGGTGTCTTGTTTGCTCTTAAGTAGACTTCTACCAGAGTGATCTGAGAGTGGACTCAAGATATATCTATTTTTGTAAATAACAGCTGGTGCACGATATCTAAGGAAGTCTCGAGCTATTGCTCGCCTGAGGTAGAGTATCTCATGATAAGCTGTAGACCACATTATCTACCTAGAGAGTTTTCATCTGTATTTTTCGTAGCTGTTTACCACCACAGTCAGAGGCTGGCACTAAGATAGCATTGAATGAGCTGTATTCCACTGTAAGCAAACAAGAAAACGCTCACCCAGAGGCGGCACTCCTAGTAGCCGGCAAATTTAATGCAGGGAAACTTAAATCCGTTTTACCAAATTTCTATCTGCATGTTAAATGTACAACCAGAGGGGAACAAAACTCTGGACCACCTTTACTCCACACACAGAGATGCATACAAAGCTCTCCCTCGCCCTCCATTTGACAAATCTGACCATAATTCTATCCTCCAGATTCCTGCTTACAAGCAAAAAATTTAAGCAGGAAGCACCAGTGACTAGATCAATTAAAAAGTGGTCAGATGAAGCAGATGCTAAGCTACAGGACTGTTTGGCAAGCACAGACTGGAACATGTTCCGGGATTCTTCCGATGGCATTGAGGAGTACACCACATCAGTCATTGGCTTCATCAATAAGTGCATTGATGACGTTGTCCCCACAGTGACCGTACGTACATACCTCAACCAGAAGCCATGGATTACAGGCAACTGCACAAAGCTAAAGGCTAGAGCTTCCTCTTTCAAAGAGCGGGACTCTAACCCGGAAGCTTATAAGAAATCCCGCTATGCCCTCCGACGAACCATCAAACAGGCAAAGCGTCAATACAGGACTAAGATTGAATCGTACTACACCGGCTCCGATGCTCGTCGGATGTGGCACGGCTTGAAAACCATTACAGACTACAAAGGGAAGCACAGCTGCTCAGTGACACAAGCCTACCAGACAAGCCAAACTACTTCTATGCTCGCTTCGAGGCAAATAACACTGAAACATGCATGAGAGCGCCAGCTGTACCGGAAGACTGTGTGATCGCGCTCTCCGCAGCCGATGTGATTAAGACCTTTAAACAGGTCAACATTCACAAGGCCGCAGGGCCAGATGGATTACCAGGACGTGTACTGCGAGCATGCGCTGACCAACTGGCAAGTGTCTTCACCAACATTTTCAACCTCTCTCTGTCCGAGTCTGTAATACCAACATGTTTTAAGCAGACCACTATAGTGCCTGTTCCCAAGAACACTAAGGTAACCTGCCTAAATGACTACCGACCCGTAGCACTCACGTCTGTAGTCACGAAGTGCTTTGAAAGGCTTGCCATGGCTCACATCAACACCATTAACACCAAACCCTAGACCCCCAACAGATCCACAGATGATGCAATCTCTTTTGTACTCCACACTGTTCTTTCCCACCTGGACAAAAGGAACACCTATGTGAGAATGCTATTCATAGATTACAGCTCAGTGTTCAAAACCATAGTGCCCTCAATTCTCATCAATTAGATAAGGACCCTGGGACTAAACACCTCCCTCTGCAACTGGATCCTGGACTTCCTGATGGGCCGCCCCCAGGGGCCTCTCAGGGGTGCCTGCTGTCCCCTCATGTACTCCCTGTTCACTCATGACTGCATGGCCAGGCACGACTCCAACACTATCTTTAAGTTTGCCGATGACACAACAGTGGTAGGCCTGATCCCCGAACAATGACGAGACAGCCTATAGGGAGGAGGTCAGAGACCTGGCCGTGTGGTGCCAGGACAACAATCTCTCCCTTAATGTGATCAAGACAAAGGAGATGATTGTGGAATACAGGAAAAAGAGGACCAAGCATGCCCCGATTCTCATCGACGGGGCTGCAGTTGAGGATGTTGAGAGCTTCAAGTTCCTTGGTGTCCACATCACCAACAACCTAACATGGTTGAAGCACACCAAGACAGTCGTGAAGAGGGCATGAAAAAACCTATTCCCCCTCAGGAGACTGAAAAGTATTGGCATGGGACCTCAGATCCTCAAAAGTTTCTTCAGCCGCACCATCGAGAGCATCCTGACTGGTTGCATCGCTGCCTGGTATGGCAACTACTCAGCCTCCGACCGCAAGGCACTACAGAGGGTAGTGCGAACAGCCCAGTGCATCACTGGGGCCAAGCTTCCTGCCATCCAGGACCTCTATACCAGGCAGTGCCAGAGGAAGGCCCTAAAAATTGTCAAAGACTCCAGCCACCCTAATCATAGACTGTTCTCTCTGCTACCGCACGGCAAGCAGTATCGGAGCGCCAAGTTTTCCTCATTTCACCCATCTTGTATTTATACACTGTATTCAAAGAAGAGTGTCTCCTGACCCCTCCTGTCTCAGCCTCCAGTATTTATGCTGCAGTAGTTTATGTGTCGGGGGGCTAGGGTCAGTTTGTTATATCTGGAGTACTTCTCCTGTCCTATTCGGTGTCCTGTGTGAATCTAAGTGTGCGTTCTCTAATTCTCTCCTTCTCTCTTTCTTTCTCTCTCTCAGAGGACTGAGCCCTAGGACTATGCCCCAGGACTACCTGACATGACTCCTTGCTGTCCCCAGTCCACCTGGCCGTGCTGCTGCTCCAGTTTCAACTGTTCTGCCTTATTATTATTGGACCATGCTGGTCATTTATGAACATTTGAACATCTTGGCCATGTTCTGTTATAATCTTCACCCGGCACAGCCAGAAGAGGACTGGCCACCCCACATATGCTCTCTCTAATTCTCTCTTTCTTTCTCTCTCTCGGAGGACCTGAGCCCTAGGACCATGCCCCAGGACTACCTGACATGATGACTCTTTGCTGTCCCCAGTCCACCTGACCGTGCTGCTGCTCCAGTTTCAACTGTTCTGCCTTATTATTATTTCGACCATGCTGGTCATTTATGAACATTTGAACATCTTGGCCATGTTCTGTTATAATCTCCACCCGGCACAGCCAGAAGAGGACTGGCCACCCCACATAGCTTGGTTCCTCTCTAGGTTTCTTCCTAGGTTTTGGCCTTTCTAGGGCGTTTTTCCTAGCCACCGTGCTTCTACACCTGCATTGCTTGCTGTTTGGGGTTTTAGGCTGGGTTTCTGTACAGCACTTTGAGATATCAGCTGATGTACGAAGGGCTATATAAATACATTTGATTTGATTTGATTTGAAGAGCATTAGTAGGTCTGGGGTATTCAGACTAAGTCCTCACTGTTGCCTTTCTCTGTCACGCAAAGAGAAACAAGTGGATCATAACTTCCTGCTAGTGACGACCTGGCCAGCAGCCCAATTACTTTTCAATATCCATCCAGACTTGAGCCTCTTAGAAGTCACAGCTTTACTTGATCTGCCAAGTCCCTCTGTTCTGCTTGCAGCTCTATGCACCACGTTTGCAACTCTGGGATACCGTTTGGCTTTTCTGCAGCTGTGCTGTACAGCTACTCTAGCAAATCTATCAGGCCACCTGTATCTCTCCAAGTTATGGAACTTGTCTTGACTTTCTTCATAGGTGATTGTGGGCATCAGTGTGCATACGTCAAAACATGTTATCTGTACCATCTAGACATCTGTCACATTTATTCTGTTCTAAGTTGAGGCAGTTATTTGTCATGTGGTTTTGTATGGTTGGGCAAGACCTCTACACATTGCGCCGCCAAGACCTCTACAAATTTCACCGCCAACACCTCTACACATTGCACCGCCAACACCTCTACACATTGCACCGCCAACACCTTTACACATTGCACCGCCAACACCTCTACACATTGCACCGCCAACACCTCTACACATTGCACCGCCAACACCTCTACACATTGCACCGCCAACACCTCTACACATTGCACCGCCAACACCTCTACACATTTCACCGCCAACACCTCTACACATTGCACCGCCAACACACACACATCTTTGCAATATGAAACAATCACAAAAAAGTGGCCTTAAAATGTCTCAGTCATTAAGCAGGGCCAGCTGCGGGCTGAGAAAAAAAGATCAGGCTGTCAGACTCCCGAACATTTGAGTGACTCACACAGACGCCAGATGAATTGGCCTAACGGCTCATAGAGTTGTGACTACAAGTGAAAGCATAAGAGGGCTTTCCAAATCAACTTGTTTCTTCATATTTCCATTCCAACTGCATAAACTCTCCTTATTGAACTACATTTCTACAATATTGACCTAGGCACAACTGTATATGGATTCTGTTAGTACAATTAAACTATCCAGTATTGAGCCATAGTTGGTCGATCAATCAAGCATTAAGTTGTAATAACTACGTAATTACAAAACTCACAAAGGAAAAGAGCTTCAGAGGCAAAACCAGAAACAAATCCATTCCAATGTAACAAACACAAAATCCAGCATGTATACCAAATATTCTTTATTTTCCAAAGGTATCAAACTACAGACAAACGGGATCTTTGTCCTAACATGACACTGAATGCAAGCTGTTATTTCACCACAGCGCCACCCCCCACAGAGCCCTGAACAGAGATCCTTGAACCTCCACGTTTGCTGGAAGTCATAGCTTACTTGGAAATACACTGAGTCTACAAAACATTAGGAACACCTGCTCTTTCCATGACATAGACACAACTGTGGGAAGCACTGGAGTCAACATGGTGACAACTTGTTGAGTCCATGCCATGATGAATTGAGGCTGTTCTGAGGGCAAAAGGGGGTGCAACTCAATATTAATGTTTTGTCCACTCAGTATAGTACAAGAGTATAGTACACCATGTGATTTGCACTGTTACAAAGAGAAGCATTTGAAGAAATGCATCGTCGTAAAATGCATTCGTATTGATGATATACAGTACCAGTCAAAGGTTTGGACACAACTACTCAATCAATGGTTTTTCTTTATTTTTACTATTTTCTACATTGCAGAATAATAGTGAAGAGATCAAAACTATGAAATAGCACATATGGAATCATGTCGTAACCAGAAAAGTGTTAAACAAATCCAAAATATATTTAAACATTTAGATTCTTCAAAGTAGCCACCATTTGCCTTGATGACAACTTTGTACAACCGTGGCATTCTCTCAACCAGCTTCACCTGGAATGCTTTCCAAAAAGTATTGAAGGAGTTCCCACATATGCTGAGCACTTGTTGGCTGCTTTTCCTTCACTCTGCAGTCCAACTCATGGCACACCATCTCAATTTGGTTGAGGTCGGGTGATTGTGGAGGCCAGGTCATCTGATACAGCACTCCATCACTCTCCTTCTTGGTCAAATGGCCCATACACAGCCTGGAGGTGTGTTGGGTTATTGTCCTGTTAAAAAAAATGATAGTCCCACTAAACGCAAAACAGATGGGATGGTGTATCGCTTCAAAATGCTGTGGTAGCCATTCTGGTTAAGTGTGCCTTGAATTCTAAATAAATCACAGACAGTGTCACCAGAAAAGCACCCCGAACACCATCACACTTCCTCCTCCATGCTTCACGGTGGGAACCACACATGCGGAGATCATCTGCATCTCACAAAGACACGACGGATGGATCCAAAAACCTAACATTTCCACCTGTCTAATGTCCATTGCTTGTGTTTCTTGGCCCAAATAAGCCTCTTCTTATTATTGGTGTCCTTTAATAGGGGTTTCTTTGCAGCAATTCGATCTCCTCTGAACAGTTGAGATGTGTCTGTTGAACTCTTCTGTGAAGCATTTATTTTGGCTGCAATTTCTGAGGTGGGTAACTCTAATGAACATATTCTCTGCAGCAGAGGTAACTCTGGTTCTTCTTTTCCTGTGGTGGTCCTCGTGAGAGCCAGTTTCACCATAGCGCTTGATGGTTTTTGCGACTGCACTTGAAGAAACCTTCAAAGTTCTTGAAATGTTCCAGATTGACTGACCTTCATGTCTTAAAGTAATGATGGACTGTTGTTTATCTTTGCTTATTTGAGCTGTTCTTGCCATAATATGGACTTGGTCTTTTACCAAATAGGGCCATATTCTGTATACCACCCCTACCTTGTCACAACAACTGATTGGCTTAAACACATTAATTAACTTTTAACAAGGCACACCTGTATCACATCCTGCCGTGATTGGGAGTCCCATAGGTCGGCGCACAATTGGCCCAGCGTCGTCCAGGTTTGGCCGGGGTAGGCCGTCATTGTAAATAAGAATTTGTTCTTAACTGATTTGCCTAGTTAAATAAAAATAAATGTGTAATTTAAATGCATTCCAGATTACTACCTCATAAAGCTGGTTGGGAAAATGCCAAAAGTGTACAAAGCTGTCATCAAGGCAAAGGGTGGCTACTTTGAAGAATCTCAAATATAAAATATATTTTGATTTAACACTTTTTTGGTTACTGCATGATTCCATATGTGTCATTTCATTGTTTAGATGTCTTCACTACTATTCTACAATGTAGAAAATAGTCCAAATAAAGAAAAACGAGTAGGCGTGTCCACACTTTTGACTGGTACTGTAATCCCTGCAATACTGAGAAACTGGACATGGAAGAAGTTTGAAAATATATACCATGTATTTCAGAAGGAGGAGATAAAATCACTAGCTGTATATATTATTTATTCATGGTTATGATTAACATTGAACTGACCGTTGAAGCAACATGGTCGACTAAGAGTGATCCAGTAAAACATTAACTTCTCCATTGTCTGTCTTCCACTATAATTCCCTTTCAGAGGTCCATCACACATCTAAGGAGGTGAACCTGATCATACATGAAACTGTATTGTTTAGCCCAAGGCTTAGTTTGGCATTCTACTGGAAGAGCTATTACAAGGCTTGAGTTACAATGCTTGAAAAACAAATCTCTGAAAGAGGTGACAGTTATCACCATAGAGATCCTATTACATTACTACAGGGGCTATGTCATAAAACCTCAAAGGTACAGAATGGGGTCAAAATGGTAGCCATATTGGTCAGGGAGAAATACAAAACCTGTAATGGGGTGCGTGCTGGTGGCATGGAAGTCAGGCGCAGGAGAACGAACTTGGTATAAACGGAGTCGTTGAATAAATTTTATAAACCCCGAAAACCATCATATACAAAATAATAAAAGTGGGTTCAAAACCCGTCGCACACCAGAACTTGCACATAACATACAATCACCGACAAGGACAATGAGGGGAAACAGAGGGTTAAATACACAACATGTAATTGATGGGATTGGAACCAGGTGTGGAGGAAGACAAGACAAAACCAATGGAAAATGAAAAATCAGCGATGGCTTGAAGGTCGGTGACGTCGACCACGAACGCCGCCCGAACAAGGAGAGGGACTGACTTCGACAGAAGTCGTGACAAAACCAGTGTAATTAGAATGAATGGCAGTAGAGGCATAGGAGATGCATGTATCAGAAATAGAATTATAATCAACAAAAAATATTGTCATATAATTATAAATACAGTTTATACAGGTTTTATACCAACTGTCTGTATAAATATCCTCTAAAATATATGTAAACTGATTTTATTTTCTTGGAAAGTTGTGAGTGCTTTTATGATATAGTATCAGTAGTTGTTGCATTTACAACTTGTCTGTGGTTTGACTGCATTGTTTGAGTGGAATGTTGGCATATTGGCATTTAATTTGTACAATTAATGGAAAAATTCCTCTAAAACTGGCTGGCTAGCTAGCTAACAAACACACAGTGCAGATAAATTCTACACATTCATTGTTTCACACCATATCTTATCACAGCACTGTCAAACCATAGTTGACCAACTCCCTGACCAAAATGGCTGACCTTTGAACATTCTTAAGATGGTCCATGTCCATTTTAGTATTCTAATTCCTAATTCTATGGTTATCATTTTGAAATTCTAATAACCTCATCTCTATAGGTTAAATCAGAACACTATATTGACAGAGATAGACATCACACGCCACAGTGATAGGAAAATAGGTATTGACAACTTTTTTTCAACATAATAAAATATTATGGTATTGTTAAGCTTGCTTGGGACAATTAACATACTACCTAACTACCTGTACAGAGTAAGGTAGTTAAGAGTTAATGTTGACTCAGCTGCAGTCAGCCCTGTACAGAGTAAGGTAGTTAAGAGTTAACGTTGACTCAGCTGCAGTCAGCCCTGTACAGAGTAAGGTAGTTAAGAGTTAACGTTGACTCAGCTGCAGTCAGCCCTGTACAGAGTAAGGTAGTTAAGAGTTAACGTTGACTCAGCTGCAGTCAGCCCTGTACAGAGTAAGGTAGTTAAGAGTTAACGTTGACTCAGCTGCAGTCAGCCCTGTACAGAGTAAGGTAGTTAAGAGTTAACGTTGACTCAGCTGCAGTCAGCCCTGTACAGAGTAAGGTAGTTAAGAGTTAACGTTGACTCAGCTGCAGTCAGCCCTGTACAGAGTAAGGTAGTTAAGAGTTAACGTTGACTCAGCTGCAGTCAGCCCTGTACAGAGTAAGGTAGTTAAGAGTTAACGTTGACTCAGCTGCAGTCAGCCCTGTACAGAGTAAGGTAGTTAAGAGTTAACGTTGACTCAGCTGCAGTCAGCCCTGTACAGAGTAAGGTAGTTAAGAGTTAACGTTGACTCAGCTGCAGTCAGCCCTGTACAGAGTAAGGTAGTTAAGAGTTAACGTTGACTCAGCTGCAGTCAGCCCTGTACAGAGTAAGGTAGTTAAGAGTTAACGTTGACTCAGCTGCAGTCAGCCCTGTACAGAGTAAGGTAGTTAAGAGTTAACGTTGACTCAGCTGCAGTCAGCCCTGTACAGAGTAAGGTGTTTGTTTAAAACTCCTCAGGTGGTGCTATGGTGAAGTGAACCAAAGGTCAACAAGTCTAGTTAGAATTTCAGCACATAGCTAGAGACTGTGACCCTCATATGAGCTTAGACAGAACCCATGTCCTAATGTAAACAATAGTTCGAAATTCTGAAAAACTATTTTTGAAAACAAAAATTCTGTTTCTGAGTGGTTTGTACATTAGACAACAAGCCAAATGAGGCTCTCCAATATGGGCTGGAAGAACAAGCATTCAAATAATGAACGTTACACAGTACTCTCCTCGCATTATCTGATTACTGCACAGATTGTTTTTATTTTTACCATAGACACTGCTAAATCAAAGAGATTGTAAATCCCACATCGGAAAGTTGACTCAATCTCATATCCTAAATGAACCTGAGTTTACATACTGTACACTTACCATGGGAAAGGTCAGAGTAAACCAGGTTAATAAAACAATGATATAACAACATAAGCCCTCCTGGTTATCAAGAGGGCTTCATCTTCCACAGTCGTCCATGTAGAAGCTGTGTCCCCCCTAGGATCATGGATATAAGGCAGTGGAAAGTCAATGAGTATTCTTTGAGGGAAGTCAGCTCTGTCTCCAGTGCAGCTCACGTTGGTAAAGCAAAAATAGCATGGGGTCATTGAGGCCTAACATACACAGAACTCAGATACTCCAGACCAGACCTGCGTCCATATTCCAGTCACTGTTTTCCTTACTGCCCCTGAAGTCTGTTAACGTGCTGACATGGAAGCAAAATTGGAACCTATGCGTCCGTCCTGTCACACACACAGATAGAGGCTAAACCACGCAACAGTACTTCTTCCACCATGATTTAGAAAGCTTCTTCATCTTGTCTGGAGTCCGTTTTTTCAGTCGATGCTGCTTCTGCTGACTGTCAGAGTGCTGGATGCTGGCCACGATGGCTGCGTCAAACACCTCTTTGAGGTTCTTCTGGGTGAGTGAGGAGCACTCCATGTATGACACGGCCCTCATGTCCTCGGCACACTGCTGGGCCTCCTGGGGCTCCACTGGCCTCTCTTTGTACTTGGCCAGCTCAATCAGAACATTAACATCCTCCCGCAGGTCTGACTGGGTTCCCACCAGAACCACCGGCGCCTGCGGGCAGTGCCGGCGAATCTCCGGCACCCATTTCTCTGTTACGTTCTGGAAGGAGGAGGGGCTGACGACACTGAAGCACATCAGGAAGACGTCTGCGTTGGTGTAGCAGAGCGGACGCAGCTTGTCAAACTCATCCTGCAGGGAGGAATGGAGAGGAGAGGGGGGTTCATGACACGACATGATAACAAGCAGAACCGAGAACGGGCAAGCTCAACTCAATAGCCCTCCTTGTGAAAAGGTCTTTGAGTACACTTAGAAAAAAAGGTGCCATCTAGAACCTAAAAGGGTTATTTGGCTGTCCCCACAGGAGAATCCTTTGAAGAACCTTTTATGGTTCCAGGTAGAACCCTTTCCACAGAGGGTTCAACATGGAACCCAAAAGGGTTCTACCTAACACCAAAAAGGGTTCTACCTGGAACCAAAAAGGGTTCTCCTATGGGGGACAGCCGAAGAACCCTTTTTTCCAAGAGTGTATAGGGTTGACAAGGGCATCATCATAGCCAAGAGAAGGAAAATCCTGCCCTCATTTGGCTATGTCACCATGTGCATGTCTGTAACTAGTGGCGCCTCAGCCTCATGACAAAGTGTCTCTGGCAAGCAGGAACACATAATCTGTGTCCACAACCTGAAAACCCATGACACCTGTATCAGTTTCAGTTAGCGTGACATGCCGTAGTGGTTCTGATTAGGGACAGCTCTTTCAGCGTAGCCTACAGTTGATTTTAATTTCCTCTAATGTTGCTGACTGACATGCAATTTAGTAATGAAGGTACTGTTCATGCCGACCAGCATATAATACACTAGCATGAATGCTAAATAGAAAAACTACCAATAGCTAAATTGTAGAGAAAGAGCATTGTTAAATTGCTAGAACATGACTATATTATAGATTTAAATAATTACCCTGAACATAAAATATAAATGCAACAATTTCAAAGATTTTACTGACTTACAGTTCATATGAAGAAATTAGGCCCTAGTCTATGGATTTGACATGACTGGAAAGGGGTGCAGCCATGGGTGGGCCTTGGAGGGCATAGGCCAACCAACTAGAAAGCCAGGTCCAGCCAATAAGTTTTTTCCCCACAAAAGGACTTTATTAAAGACAGAAATACTCCTGAGCAACCCCTCCCCCCCAAATTATCCTGCAGGCGAAGAAGCCGGATATGGAGGTACTGGGCTGGTGTGGTTACACGTGGTCTGTGGTTGTGAGGCCGGACTGCCAAATTCTCTAAAATGATGGAGGCAGCTTATGGTAGAGAAATTAACATTCAAATATCTGGCAACAGCTCTGGTGGAAATTCCTGCAGTCATCATGCCAATTGCACACTCCCTCAAAACGTGAGACATCTGTGGCATTGTGTTGTGTAACAAAACTGCATATGGCCTTTTATTGTCCCTAGCACAAGGTGTACCTGTGTAATGATCATGCTGTTTAATCAGCGTCATGATATGCAACACCTGTCAGGTGGGTGGGTTATCTTGGCAAAGGAGAAATGGTCACTAACAGGGATGTAAACAAATTAGTGCACAAACTTTTTGTGCATATGGGAAATATCTGGGATTTTTTATTTCAGCTCATGAAAACAACACTTTATATTTTTGTTTAGTATACATAAGACCATGAACCATAGTCCACACTTTGTCTGCCCCTGGAGCGGTGACATCATTTATATCACCAGTTAAAGAGCCCCTGAATGGAGTGGTGACATAATTTATATCACCAGTTAAAGAGCCCCTGAATGGAGAGGTGACATCATTTATATCACCAGTTAAAGAGCCCCTGAGTGGAGTGGTGACATCATTTATATCACCAGTTAAAGAGCCCCTGAGTGGAGTGGTGACATCATTTATATCACCAGCAAGAGTCCCTGAGTGGAGTGGTGACATCATTTATATCACCAGCAAGAGTCCCTGAGTGGAGTGGTGACATCATTTATATCACCAGCAAGAGTCCCTGAGTGGAGTGGTGACATCATTTATATCACCAGCAAGAGTCCCTGAGTGGAGTGGTGACATCATTTATATCACCAGTTAAAGAGCCCCTGAGTGGAGTGGTGACATCATTTATATCACCAGTTAAAGAGCCCCTGAGTGGAGTGGTGACATCATTTATATCACCAGCAAGAGTCCCTGAGTGGAGTGGTGACATCATTTATATCACCAGTTAAAGAACCCCTGAGTGGAGTGGTGACATCCTTTATATCACCAGTTAAAGAGCCCCTGAGTGGAGTGGTGACATCATTTATATCACCAGCAAGAGTCCCTGAGTGGAGTGGTGACATCATTTATATCACCAGTTAAAGAGCCCCTGAATGGAGCAGTGACATAATTTACATTACCAGCTATAGAGCCCCTGAATGGAGCAGTGACATAATTTATATCACCAGCTAAATAGCCCCTGAATGGAGCAGTGACACAATTTATATCACCAGTTAAAGAGCCCCTGAATGGAGCAGTGACATAATTTATATCACCAGTTAAAGAGCCCCTGAATGGAGCAGTGACATAATTTATATCACCAGCTAAAGAGCCCCTGAATGGAGCAGTGACACAATTTACATTACCAGCTAAAGAGCCCCTGAATGGAGCAGTGACATAATTTATATCACCAGCTAAATAGCCCCTGAATGGAGCAGTGACACAATTTACATTACCAGCTAAAGAGCCCCTGAATGGAGCAGTGACATAATTTATATCACCAGCTAAAGAGCCCCTGAATGGAGCAGTGACATAATTTATATCACCAGCTAAAGAGCCCCTGAATGGAGCAGTGACATAATTTATATCACCAGTTAAAGAGCCCCTGAATGGAGCAGTGACATAATTTATATCACCAGCTAAATAGCCCCTGAATGGAGCAGTGACACAATTTATATCACCAGTTAAAGAGCCCCTGAATGGAGCAGTGACACAATTTATATCACCAGTTAAAGAGCCCCTGAATGGAGCAGTGACATAATTTATATCACCAGCTAAAGAGCCCCTGAATGGAGCAGTGACACAATTTACATTACCAGCTAAAGAGCCCCTGAATGGAGCAGTGACATAATTTATATCACCAGCTAAATAGCCCCTGAATGGAGCAGTGACACAATTTACATTACCAGCTAAAGAGCCCCTGAATGGAGCAGTGACATAATTTATATCACCAGCTAAAGAGCCCCTGAATGGAGCAGTGACATAATTTATATCACCAGCTAAAGAGCCCCTGAATGGAGCAGTGACATAATTTATATCACCAGCTAAATAGCCCCTGAATGGAGCAGTGACACAATTTACATTACCAGCTAAAGTGCCCCTGAATGGAGCAGTGACATAATTTATATCACCAGCTAAAGAGCCCCTGAATGGAGCAGTGACATAATTTACATCACCAGCTATAGAGCCCCTGAATGGAGCAGTGACATAATTTACATTACCAGTTAAAAAGCCCCTGAATGGAGAGGTGACATCATTTACATTACCAGTTAAAGAGCCCCTGAATGGAGAGGTGACATCATTTACATTACCAGTTAAAGAGCCCCTGAATGGAGAGGTGACATCATTTACATTACCAGTTAAAGAGCCCCTGAATGGAGAGGTGACATCATTTACATTACCAGTTAAAGAGCCCCTGAACGGAGCAGTGACATCATTTACATTACCAGTTAAAGAGCCCATGAATGGAGAGGTGACATCATTTACATTACCAGTTAAAGAGCCCCTGAACGGAGCGGTGACATCATTTACATTACCAGTTAAAGAGCCCCTGAATGGAGAGGTGACATCATTTACATTACCAGTTAAAGAGCCCCTGAATGGAGAGGTGACATCATTTACATTACCAGTTAAAGAGCCCCTGAACGGAGCGGTGACATCATTTACATTACCAGTTAAAGAGCCCCTGAATGGAGCGGTGACATCATTTACATTACCAGTTAAAGAGCCCAAGTGGAGCGATGACATCATTTATATCAGGTATAAGTGTGTGCTTATCTTCGCTAATATGTGTTTAGCCATTTTATCTGGCAAACTTATTACACAACGTTCATATTACGTTTGCATATCTCCAATACATCTAGCTCTATAGGAGGCAAATAATGGTGGCATTCCACTGAGATTATATTTTGTTGTTAATTGACAAAAGTGCATTCTATCACTCTCTCTCTCATCTGTTTCTCTGATACACCCAGCTTGTGTGTACCCATTGTTACATGAGATTTTAATAGTGCATTTCCCTCCTCAGATGGTAGCAGCAAAGGGTCTCCAGATCATTTCTGATTGGCTGGGAGATAATTAGCGGTATCAGGAACCCAATGAGGTCAACAACATCCCCAGGAAGAGTAGCTGCTGCTTCAGCAACAGATCCCAATAAAATACTAAAACATTGACAGTGAGGGAGCCTGTATTTGGTATTCAGACAGTCTTCTGCATGCTTAGTATGCTAAATACATGGACTCAGTTATGCCCAGAGGAGCAAGGTGACATTGAGCATTGAAAAGGTCATAACTATTATTTTGTTGAATTGGCTCAGCCATTATCTCATATTTGTAGCAGATCATGGGGTTGGGCAGGCAAGTGGTGCATGTGCTTTCACAATTATTTTGGGCTGTTTCATGAAAGCAAAATATTAATGCAAACAGAAATGTCATCTTGATTATATTTCAATGTAACCAAGGTTTAACTATGTTATAACAAAGTTATAACTATGATATTGCTTGCATTGTCTTGTAAAACATTATTTCAAAACAATTGAAAAGATCATTGGTGTCTAATGAAAAGCCCATCGCCTCAGAACCTCGCTGCTCTTTCTGCAAAGAGACAAAGCAGAACCCTATGAACCCGCAGAGCTCAGCCTCCAGCCAGGGACTCTCTCTGTGTCTAGACAAAACTGCTCTGGATCTCTCTTTGCCTGTGTTCCTGGGCTGTTTTCCACTGCGGACGCTCTGCTCCTCAGAAACAGACCCATCTCGCGTTTCCTTTCCAGGCTCAGATTCAATTCATTACACTTATAAAGTTTCCTCTCTGTAATCCCCCCAAGCCTGTTACCCCCTCACATGTGGGGAAGACAGTATTTATCTGAGTAAGCTCATTTCTGGTGCAGATTCATGACTGGACAAAAACACTACTGTAGAGCATCAATTTAGTCAGACAGATCCCTTATCTTCCCTACACTAGTAGACCATTTGAACCCATTCCGTAGTGTAGTTGTCTAGGGGGCTAGAAGACATTTGAGACATTTAGGAACAGCAAAAAGGTCAACTTGTTTATTTTTTATGAATCCTTTACACTTCCAGGATTGTAGCGATCATATGAAACTGTCCTATAGGTGTATTTGAATTACAAACCTGCCCAGCTGTGTCACAAAGCTGCAGTTTCACTGGCTTGCCATCAACTGCCACGACCGCTGAAAGAAAAAAATACAACAAATTATACATTTAAATCAGCCAATATAACAAAGAATAAATTGGTAACCACAACGCAATTAAATACTGTTAAGGCCAGAATAGTGTTGTTATGGACAAACTATTGAGTATAACAATTACCATAGTGTTCCTGTTGCCAATTTACGGCAGCAGACAGTTGACAGAAAAAAGAAAAAAAACTTTGATTGTTGTAAATCAGGCTGAGTTCAAATATAGAATTCATAGAAAACAATACCTGTTTTTCAGGTAACACCTATGCTGTTAAAAGTGCCAGATAAAAGCAATTAATTGCATAGCCCAATAGGACGACAACAGGTCCTAATAGTCTACCCGATTTAAAAAGGCAAATTTTTGTGAAGTTACCTGAAAAATTATCAAAGGCAGTTGGGACATATTTAGTTGGATATCCATTTGTGGTGTAGCTGACAATCAAGCTTGTCTTCCCAACTGCGCCGTCACCGACAAGCACACACTTCACTTTGCGCTCTCCGCCACCGGGCCGACACTTGGAGCCCGAAAACGACTCTCTGCTCCGAACCCTCCGAGGAGGAACCGGTGGGACCGCCGCCGACACCGCTACAGGTTTATAATCTCCATCGCCCTGGGGTGGCATCGCCTTGTGGAACTGTCCAGCAACCAGTTAATCCTAGTTACGCCAAACCATTAGTTTCCTAAATTTGACATCAACGGGACTTTCACAAGAACTGTCCCTTATCTTCTGTAGTGTTCCATGGCTGGAAAAAATGTTGCCTTTCTACAAAGACGATGTAGACACCTTGATGTCAATCCCCCATTGTACAGAAATAAATTCCTCAAGCAATAAATCCAATAGGGGAAAATGTTTCCACCCCGTATGATTAGAAATGTATTTCCTGAATATTTTCGAAAGTTGTAGTTTGCACTCCACTCACCTACTCAGCCCTATGACTCTAAAAAAAGCTCAGCCTTCTATTCGTGAGCAACATGACATCATCAAACACCACTGAGTCAGAAAAAACATTGCACCATTGACCAATAGCAACAAGCAAGCCCCCCGTAGATTGCAAAAATATCCTACTCTGGGGGTAGAATTTGATCATTTATGTGCAAAAATGTTTTTTTTTATGAACTAATTTGTAAGGCTTCGTCTGTTCAATGCTTTCCAATGCTCTACTATTGATGGTTAAATTGTTACATAAATTGGACACAATTCTTACAATTGTATTCCTCAGCCTGTTTGATCTCAACAACAATACTTCTCTCGGATGAAATGGCTGAGCGATGGTAGAGTAGCTCAAGTCTTCCATCTTGTGGACTGTGACATGAAAGACGCTATATTGAAAATCTCTAAGAACAAATTCGTATTTACAATGACGGCCTATACCGGGCAAACCTCCCCTAACCCGGACGACGCTGGGACAATTGTGCGCCACCCTATGGGACTCTCGATCCCTGGTATCTTTCAAAAATAGAGTGGTGTCATCTGCAAGCTCACATGATAATATCTGTCAACAATAGAGATCCATTTTATATCGCTGGATTTTAAAAAAACATGTAAGAAGTTGGGTTGCAAGCAGGAAGAGGTCAATCGAAATTGGGCATCCTTGCCTAATTTCTCTTTTCAAATCAAATATAGGAGAAGTGCCATGCTTTAATTTAATATAACTGGTCCCATTCATATAAATAATTTTAATAGTGCTACAAAATAATTCCCCAAAACGAAATTTCTCAAGGGAGAGAAATAGAAACTCAAGTTCCACCGTATGAAGGCTTTATAAAAGTGTAAGAATACAATGAAGCTATCATGGAAGTTTAGATCAGAATAGTTAATAAGGTCTAACACCAGTCGGATATTATTAGATATATGTCTATTCCTCATGAAGCCAGATTGGGTCTCTTCTATAATTGAGCCCAACACTGCCTTCATTCTTTTTGCAAATATAGAGGCTAACATTCTGTAGTCGTTATTGAGCAGACAGATTGGACGCCAATTATCGAGAAGCAAATATTTCTTGGGTTTAGGTATTAATGTAATCAGACCTTGGTCAAACTGGGAGAGCATTATTTGCAATGCTTTTAGAAAAGACCTCCAACAGAAATGGGGCTAACTGTTGATAAAACGTTTGTAAAACTCAGCAGATATACCATCAGTCCCAGGAGACTGATTTTTAAGGTGTTCATTTATTCGATTGATCTCTTCAACTATAATAAGGCCATAACACTGTTCCCTCTCTAGTGTTTTAATTGCAAATAGGCGATATGGCAGGAGCGCGAATTACACGGAACGTTTGCCTCCTAAAAGTACTGTTCCACTCCGGACATATTTAAAAGCTACAACAGTGACGCACGTTGGAATTTGTTGTGACAGACAGCTAGCCAGCGATTGAAAGAGTACGATAAAATTAACGTTACTTGGTAAATTAGTCAAATTAACACTATGGCAGAAACAGGGGTTTCTCTTGGCTTTTTGGAAGAGGCCGAAAACTGGCAACTACAGAGTCATCAGTTCCCCAGCAAAGTTGGAGGCAAACCTGCATGGTTGAGTCAGTTGGACATCCCAGGTCTTCCTGAGTTAGAATGTGGGAAATGCCATCTTCCTACCGCATTTCTCATGCAAGTTTACGCTCCAATAACTGGACAGGATAGAAGTTTTCACCGAACTCTTTTTGTATTTTGCTGCAAGACACCAGACTGCTATTCACGAAACGACAGCCGTTGTCTGAAAGGTAAATGGCCGTTAGCAAAGTAGCTATTGCATTTCCATCAACATCACACCCATAGTCACATGGTCAGGGAAGGAGAGGGGCACACTAAAAGGCTGGGATTATCCACCGCTCCCACCAGTGTAACGTTAGCTACAGCGGTGCAACAGTTGAGGTGGGGTTTGAATTTACAAACCTTTTAGAGGGCAAGCACATTACCACAGATGGAGCAATGAGCCAGATATTTCACCGATTGGATAAGTGTGAAGCATCCGGTTGGCGTTTCCACTCACTACCAAATATGGTGAGAGGAAGCCCAGTGGTCGGCAGTGGAAGATGGAGCCAGGTGGATTTTGGCCGACATGCCAATTTACTCAACGATGAAACGTTTGACGTCAATAGTTTTCTGTTCTCAAAACTATAATCAAACAGTGGACTAAGTTTAGTAGATTTGACCTTTTTCCAAAGTAATAGTGGTTTAGAAGTAGTGCAAGTTGAGTTATTTCACACGTGCACTTCAGAGTAGGCGTTCCCTAACAGAAAAATGCAAATACATGCTACAACGCACCAATAGGATCTCGCTAGCTCCTGCTTGGCTCTGCCCCCTCTGACTCATTTGCTCCCTTTTAAAATTCCAGGCTTTGGCCATAGGCGAGTTAAACAAATCTTTGACACTACCAAAGGTCCAGATCCATCCCTTGGCAAGAGGAAGCTGTTTGGTAGTTGCAAAAAGCTGCTGGGATCCATAGTGAGCTCTCCTTATACAGCTGAGCCTTGAGTGTAGTTATGATGTGCAACATTAGTGATTATATTAATCAGAGGCAGGAATATGCCCGATCCACATCAACAGGACTGCAGTAGTCAGCAATTTTAAGTTCCTTGGCGTCCACATCACCAAGGACTTGACATGGACCAACACCACCACCCGTGTCAATATTTCCGAAGGCGGCTGATGAAATTTGGCATGCCACCCCGGGTCTTCTCCAAATACTGCTGCAACATCGAGTGTCCTGACCGGTTACATCACAGCCTGGGACAGGGAATTGCTCTGTCCATGACCTTCCAGCAGGTGGTGAAGACAGCCCAGCACATCACTGGGGCCGTGTTCCCACCCATCAAGGACATCTACTTGAAACAGTGCCCGAGGAAGTCCCACAGCATCATCAAGTACCCCACACACCTCAGCCACGAGCTGTTCATTCCCTTACCATTGGGCATACAGTATTGGAGCATGAGGTCTGATACTAACAGGCTCAGCGACAGTTTATATCTACAAGCCATGAGAGCAGAGTCTGCTGAACACTTGAACTGGACTGACCACCTGCTCTGACTCTGCACACACACCACAATGGCTGCTAGCAAACGCTTATTTACTATTGCTAATACTGCACAATTTAAACACTTCTCCCCCAATACACATATATATTGGACTATAAAATTGTCCCTTCCTGTATTATACCTATGCTAAAATGTTTATTCTATTGAGACATTTATGTTCATGTTATTTTATTTGTTGCATTGTCCAGAAGGAACCTGCAAGTAAGCGTTTCGTTAGATGGCGTATACCATGTTTATCTTGTACATAAGACTAATAAAACTTGAAACTAATGATGTTCCTCTGCTTTTATTCTGCTCAAGCTGACATTGAGATTATTCTTTTCCAGTATTTCGTAACCAGTTGCCAAGGAGAAATGACTTTTATCCCTACAATCCTCCATCTGATGAAGACCCCAATTGGACTGAGCGTGACCCCTGCGTCCACAGTTCAGGGGTTAAACTATGCAAGCTCTGTGGCTGTCCTGGTCAAAAAGTTTGCTCTAAATGCCATGCAGTGTCCTACTGCAGCAAAGAACACCAGACCATAGACTGGAAACACTGTCACAAGAAAGAGTGTTGCAAACAAGGTAATTATACTGCTACCATAAACTGTCACACTATTTGTAATAATTATGAAATTATGTTTTCTGCCCGCCTGAAAGATAAAAATTCAACTTTCAATACATGTTTAGTGCCGTCAAGTGCAGTGCCTTCCCCATTCCTGTTCCCCGAGTTGGAACTGGTCACAGAGCCTGAGGAACATCAGAAAGAAGAGTCTAGTCAAACTGTGGGGGATGCACAGAATAATGTGGAATGCTCCTCCTTAGTTGATGGTAAGAAGTTAGACTGCATTGCATTTACATGCCTAGTCTTTTCAGATCCATTAAGACACCAAAAGGAGGATGAGAGAAAATGTTGATGTTGGACCCAACCTAAATAAGAGTCTATACATGATTACAATTTCTGTTGTTTAAAACCATACTTTCTATTCCACAGATTTGGCTGAGACAGAACTTGAAAACATGGCCATGCATGAAACCGAAGATGGCAAAGTGTTCCAGAAGTTTAAACGGAGGATTGCATCAGAGCCACATCAGGTAACATAACTCTTCAAGCAGAATCCTCAGACATGAAGAGCATCAGAATTACTCAAATATATATTTGGCCATTGTGTAGATAACTCTGAAATTAATATTTTTTTAAATTTTTACTTGAAACATATCGCTTGTGGACAGACGCACATAATTTAGGATGGTATCATAGCTTCTGTCAAGACAGATGCAAAGGGGAGGTGACATTCGGCGAATGCTCTGGCTGAGTTTCCATTTTGCCGGGTGGAGACTTATTAGTATATTTTCATACATCTCCCTCAGAACTTAATCGAGCATCTGATTAAATTATTTTAGTTCTGGGTTTCCTAAATTACTGAAGACCATAATATTGTGTTACTGTAGGTTTTGCGATATTTCAGAGATGGCTCTCCTCTTTGGGTTTCGTCTGAACATGTTCCTGTGGAGAAGGGCATCCCGCATTGTTCATGTGGTTCCAGGCGTATCTTTGAATTTCAGGTATTTGCAACAGAAACCGTTTCTATTAAAAAAATTCAGGTAGGTCCCTAAATTTCTTTGTTTAGATCCTAGAGTAAATGTTTTGCAGTGGTCTGTGACTAATGAATACACACCTTAAGCCTAATCCTGGACTAAACCACACTTTCAGTGGAGATCTTTGATCCAGGACAGAACTTAATCTGGGTCCGGAAAACCAGACCTTAATGTTTCAACGTCTAAGGCTTGCTGTTTATAAATGACAATGTGCTGATAGTGTTTTGCATCGCAACAGGTCATGCCCCAGCTACTGAATGATCTGAAAGTGGACAGCACTGATGCCAGTATAGACTGGGGAACCTTGGCTGTCTACACATGTGCTGACAGCTGTGACCAAGGCAACAAGTACTCTTCTGAATTCATCTGGAAACAAGATTTTACAGAACAGAAATAATTGTATTAAAATCCAAATGTACCTAGTTAAGAAAATATTTAGTGGGGTTTTTGCATAGTTATACTGTCCCTTTATCTCAGTGGCTATTTCCTCTCCTAGAGAAACTACACATAAACAGCCACAATCTGTTCCAAATCGCTCATACATTTTGTTTTGAGGAATCTTACTTCAGGTTGTTACATTCTTACTTTATCACCATAAGCAAAAAACATGTAATTTGTTTTGCCATAGGACTAAGTTTGCATAGCTTCAACTGGTTTAAAAACATTTCTGTAATACAATGTCATTTTTTGAGCATTAAAGCTCAAATTAAAACACATGTTAATGTCATGTGACATTGAGTCCATTCATTACTGGTCATACTATCTCAAATCCATGTACAGTCATTCCCTGGATTTATGTAAATCTTGCCATACCCTGAAGACAAAGCTTTTTAAACTAAAGGAGAGAGATCAGAATTAGTAAGGAAACATTTAACTGTGCACAAGGTAGCAAAATAACATTTAAAACGAACAAATTACTGACAGGGCTTTCATGGTAGACCAAAAATACAGTGTAAAATGAAACAAAATCCATGGTGAATTAGGCTAGTTAGTCCATTATAGCATTAAAACATGAGGGTTCTTCAATCATGAACAAAAATAAGACATGAGGTACATACAGATATGACTAATAACATTCCTAAGATGCAGACTAAGGCTGCATTATTAATGTTCAATTTTCTTGCCTTCAGTACCAGTCGTCCAAACAATTTTAAAATAATGACAAATTGGGTAGTTAAGCCTTGCTGCGATACAATCCCAAGTGAGATTCTTCATACAACAATGAAAAAGACTAAAAACCATTTAAATTATGAATCTTAAAATGTCTGTAGGGAATGTGTGGACAAAGATGCACTGAGAAACTGTAGGTTAACAATAAAACCTACTTTAGAAAAATTAAAGAGCCAGCCAAGACTGCCTTATTTAATAAGCAAGAGTCACTTAACAAAAAAATAAAAAAACTGCTAAAATACAGCATTTCTCCAAGTATCACCTTTATCTACTCCCCCAGATTCAGATCTACTCATACATACCATGCATGTCCAGTATGAAGGAAGTTAAAAGGTATTTTCACGAGCCAATGCTAACTAGCATTAGTGCAGCGACTGGAAATCTACGGGTATCTGCTAGCATGCTAAAGCTAGTTAGCATTAACTCAAGAAACTACATTTAACTTCCTTCATACTGGAAACAGACATAAAAATGGTATCCACGAGGTCATCTGACTAAGTAGATAAAAGGCCTCATTGCCAAAATCTCAGAATTATCCCTTTAAGGTGAATAGGAGTGGTCCCTGCTTTGTTGATTAAACTGTGCAGGTCCAATCAGAGTCCCAAAGGAACGGGTCACAACAAAGGACAAGTGTCCCCGTGACTATTAAAACAAATTTTAAAAATAATGTCAGACAAATATTTACGTCGTCTTCCTGAATCCTTTCAAGATCGGGTAGATGTTTTCAAATGCTTCATAAATTTCTCCTCTCACCTTCGCACCTTGAAATAAGCAGCAACAATAGTAAAATACAAAAGTTACATTTGACAAAAATTAACTAATTCCCTTTTTCTACCGTTGCTTGCCAAAGTATTCACCCCCCTTGGCATTTTTCCTATTTTGTCTTACAACCTGGAATTAAAATTTATTTTGGGGGGTTTGTATCATTTGATTTACACAACATGCCTACCACTTTGAAGATGCTAAATATTTTTTAAATATGAAACCAAGAAAAAACCACTGGGATTTTTGCCCATTCTTCAAGGCAAAACTGCTCCAGCTCCTTCAAGTTGGATGGGTTCTCAATTGGATTGAGGTCTGGGCTTTGACTAGGCCATTCCAAGACATTTAAATGTTTCCTCTTAAACCACTCGAGTGTCGCTTTAACAGTATGCTTAGGGTCATTGTCCTGCTGGAAGGTGAACCTCGATCCCAGTCTCAAATCTCTGGAAGACTGAAATAGGTTTCCCTCAAGAAGGTACCTGTATTTAGCGCCATCCTTCAATTCTGACCAGTTTCCCAGTCCCCACCAAACATGTTTGCTAATATTTTTCTTTAAGCAATGGATTTTTTTCTGGACACTCTTCCGTAAAGCCCAGCTCTGTGGAGTGTATGGCTTAAAGTGGTCCAATGGACAGATGCTCCAATCTCCACTGTGGAGTTTTGCAGCTCCTGCAGGGTATCTTTGTTGCCTCTGATTAATGCCCTCCTTGCCCGGCCTGTGAGTTTGGTGGGCAGCGCTCTATTGGCAGGTTTGTGGTGCCATATTCTTTCAATTTTTTAATAATGGATCTAAATGGTGCTCCGTGGGATGTTCAAAGTTTAGGATATTTTTTATAACCCAAACCTAATCTGAACTTCTCCACAACTTTGTCCCTAACCGGTTTGGAGAGCTCCTTGGTCTTCATAGTGCCGCTTGCTTGGTAGTGGGGCCTTTCAGAACAGAGATCATGTGACACTTAAATAAAGTCCACTTGTGTGCAATCTAACTTATTATGTGACTTCTGAAGGTAATTGGTTACACAATTTCTTATTTAGGGGCACCACTTTTCCATATATCTTTTTTTTAAACAAGTTAGTTTCTTAATTTCACTTCACCAATTGACTTTGTGTTTGTCCATTACATGAAATCCAAATCTATTTAAATTACAGGTTGTAATGCAACAAAATAAAGAAAAACACCAAGGGGGTGGATACTTTTGCAAGGCACTGTATGTCATTAGGAAAAGGAGAAAAACTCACCTGTTAATACAACTTTGCCTGAAACGAATATCAACAGGACAATTCTGGGTTTGATCATTCTATAGATTAGCCCAGGGAACAACTCCGGTTCATAACTGAAAAACAAGAAAACGATTAGGCCTACTTATGATCTTTGCTCTCAGTACTAAATCACTTTAGGAATACCAATGATTATAAATAATGAACAAAATGACAGAATTCCAAATATGACAATGCATCTCCTCAGCTATTACAGACTTTAATATTGCAGTAGTGAATTTTACAAACCTGCTGAACTGCTGGTGAGTTAGTACAAGTCCCTCTAACCGAATGGGGAATTTGACATCACAGCTGCCCACCATGTTCTGTATCTTGAAATCAAGGAATTTGGCTGGGAAGCCCAACTTCTGCACGACTCTGGCATATTTCCTGGCCGCCAGGCGGGACTGCTCTTCACTAGGAGGGGGAAGAGGGAGCATGAGGCCTTTACATAGATGTTCTCATATGTTTTGTGTTTTTTCTTTGTTGAAAGAAGATACTAACCTTTTGGCTCCTGTGCACACCATTTTCCCAGAGCTGAAGATAAGTGCAGTTGTTCTTGGCTCTCGTATTCTCATGATAACAGCAGCAAATCGCTGTAAGACAAAGTTGCGAATTTGTTCAATAGAACAACAGTGTCTTGGTGGGACATTCTCGGACCAGAAGCAACATGCCTTTCAGGCCCATTCTAGTTGGCATTTTAGCTTGGTCCCATTTCACCTTTCCCTGGGCCCTGACAATGATTTGGAAAAGGTATGTACAGCACGAGTTATTATATATGATGAGCTGTGTATTCGACATGGGGTTTGAATACTTTCCGAATTCCCTTTTCCACATGTTTAGAATAAGGCTATAATGTAACATAAGGCTGTAACGTAAAATGTATTAAATTGTCTCTTCAATCTACACACAATACCCCATATTGACAAAGCAAAAACGGCTTTTTACAAATATTTAAAACTGAAATATCTCATTTACACAAGTATTCAGACCCTTTTCTCAGTATTTTGTTGAAGCACTTTTGGCAGCGTTTACAGCCTCGAGTCTTCTAGGGTATGACGCTACAAGCTTGGGGCACCTGTATTTGGAGAGTTTCTCTCATTCTTCTCTGTAGATCCTCTCAAGCTCTGTCAGGTTGGAAGGGGAGAGTCGCTGCACAGCTATTTTCAGGTCTTTCCAGAGATATTTGATCTGGTTCAGGTCCGGGCTCTGGCTGGGCCACTCAAGGACTTGTCCCGAAGCCACTCCTATATTATCTTGGCTGCGTGCTTAGGGTCATTGTCCTGCTGGAAGGTGAACCTTCAATCCAGTCTGAGGTCTTCATCAAGGACCTCTGTACTTTGCTCCTTTCATCTTTCCTTTGATCCTGATGAGTCTCCCAGTCCCTGAAAATGATCCCCACAGCATGATGCTGCCACCACCATGCTTTACCGTAGAGATGCTATTGGCCAGGTGATGAGCGGTGTCTGGTTTCCTCCAGACTTGACACTTGGCATTCAGGCCAAAGTTTAATCATGGTTTCATCAGACCAGAGAATCTTGTCAGAGTCCTTTAGGTGCCTTTTGACAAACTCCAAGTGGGCTATCATGTGCCTTTTACTGAGGAGTGGCTTCTCTTCATCTGGTCACTCTACCATAAAGGCCTGCTTAGTGGAGTGCTGCTGATATGGTTGTCATTCTGGAAGGTTTTCCCCATCTCCACAGAGGAACTCTGGAGTTGTCATAGTGACCATTGAGTTCTTTGTCACCTCCCTGACCAAGGTCCTTCTCCCCTGATTGCTCAGTTTAGCCAGGCAGCCAGCCCCAGGAAGAGTCTTGGTGGTTCCAAACTTCTTCAATTTAAGAATGGAGGACACTGCATTCTTGGGGACCTTCAATGCTGCATTAGAAACATCAAGGATGATCAATAATAACAGGATGCACCTAAGCTCAAGTTTGAGTCTCATAAATACTTGTGTAAATAAGGTATCTTTTTTTATTTGTAATAAATTTGCTTGAAATAAAACTTGATAAAAGATTGTGTAGATGAGGAAAAAAATCTAATATAACCCATTTTAGAATAAGGCTGTAACAAAATGTGTATAAAGTGAAGGGGTCTGAATACTTTATGAATGCACTAACTACATTTTAATAATTTAGCAGACAAACTTATCCTGAGTGACTTACAGGAGCAATTAGGGTTAAGTGCCTTGCTGAAGGGCACAGACAGATTTGTAATCTAGTCAGCTCTGGGATTTGAACCAGCAACCTTTCGGTTACTGGCCCAACACTCTTAACCACTAGGCTACCTGACTACTGATGTGCATACCCATTACTTATATATTGTCCATACTCACACTGCATATTTATATTACGGACTGACATTGCTTCTTCAGATATTTCTTGATTCTTTTTTGTCAAGGCCGGGGGGGATTATTTGTGTATTAGCATTGTACTTTTGGACACACCCTGCTGGAGCTAGAATCAAGCATTTCGCTGCACCTGCTTTAACTTTACACTCGTACCCATATGCGGGTTGAAAACAGGAGATTTGCGCACTGATAAACAGCTAAATTGGAATGCAGTGGCGGTAGAGTAAAATGCCATACATGACATCAGAGCTCTGGCTTTGCGCTTCACAGCACTGTATGGGTTCAGAGCTTGAGCACTTCGCACGACAAGATGTTGCCTCCATCCCTCCCGCAACTTTTGCACAAAAAAAAAAATTGGTCTGTGGTAAATGCTGTAAATTAAGAGGACTCAATGCATTTTCAAATGTGAGATGTTGAGAACTATAATAAATGCCTCTGATGTCTTAAATCAATATTTGCATATCTTGCATTACTCATCTCATATGTATATACTGTATTCTATGCTATCTATTGCATCTTAGCTTATGCCGCTCTCACATTGCTCACCCATATATTTATACATTGTTATTCCTTTCACTTAGACATGTGTGTATTAGATTTGTTGTGGAATTGTTAGATATTACTGCACTGTTGAAACTAGAAGCACAAGCATTTCGCTACACTTGCAATAACATCTGCTAACCATGTGTATTGTGACCAATATCATTTGAAACAAGCAAGCCAAACACCTGTGAGTCCAAATGTGCACTTCACATTTCCAGATCAAAAAACTCAGTGTCAAGGTTTATGATCACCATGTTTAATGTACAGGATTACATGGCGACATAACATTCTGTTCAGAACAACCCAGGGTAAGTCTGTTGAAGAAAATTCACCACGGCACACACACCTGAATGCACTCATGATCCCTATGCGCACCAAAATGATCCGTTTCCCTGAATTGCATTGTGAAAGCCTAACACTGTTGTCCTAAATTATAACTTAGGTAGTCATATTGACAAGAGAACAGGTTTTCAAATGATGCCCATCTGACCCAGATTGCAATTTATAATGGACCACTTTTGGATTGCATAAACAGTAATTGTGTGATGGCGGGAATGTGTTCCAAACAAAACAACCACAAGTGTGCTGCTCTAGTTCCTCAACGGCACAGCCAGGAGAGCTAAAAAAAACATTTTAAAAAAGCACCTTATAGTTGAAGACTCTCTTTGAGTCATAAAAGTGCATTGAAATTACTTAGGAATTGTGCACATTGGAGAGGTGTGTGGCCACTTGGAGACACCAGTTAGTCCTCTCAAAAAAACACTTGTCATTTTTTATGTTACTGAATGTATTCAGAGTATTTTCAGATTTAGTTATAGTACAGCAAATGTAAAATAGACATCAAATCAACAGTGTAATGTTTAGATTCAGTCATGAATCAGATGAACTGTTGCCAAATTTCCAATAACCTCTAAACTGTTCCCTTTCCATTGCTACCATGGTCAATTCACACGACGGTAAATGGTTAGCATCTGCTAATCTGTCTATGCAACAAATGAATAATAACAATATGCTTACCTTTGGATTGTACTCAGCATTTCTAGCTCGGAGTGCTATTGTTTTTAAGTCAAGTTTACAGCCCAAGTTCACAGTGGATACGATATTCCTAGAGAGAAGGAAATAAACCATGCAATCAGGATGGGAGATTCTCCTTGTTGATATGGTCACATCACTATAAAAATCATATTCAAACCATCACTATTCACCTTAATCTTTTAGCTTCTTGTGTTTCAGGTTTATAGCAGTACCTACATAGTGGTTGAGACTAACACATTATTCACTTACTGTAGTTGTGGGACAATCCCAGAGCTCTCAGAGGCAGGTGTGGCAGGTGTGATTGGTGTCATGGGGGTTAGCGGTGTAGTGGTGTAGAGAGGGGTGTTTCCTGGCAGTGTGGTGGTGGTGACCGTTTGAGAGTGATAAAGCTGTGGCGTCTGTCCCGAGCCCCCTGACACCCCACCCTGCTGAGTCGAAGCCTGCTGCTGCTGTTGTTGCCGATGCTGCTCCTCCAGGAGAGACAGGCTGTTGGTGTTCGTCACAGGTTGGGGAGTCAGACCACTGCCATAGGGCATCATGGGGCTGAAGATGGGCATTCCAGGTGTCATTGCCCCCTGTAAAAGACATGAGAACAAGCCCTCCATTAGGCTAGTTGAATCTAGAACATGTGAGCAAAGCTGTGTTGTCAACAAAAACATCTCACTGACATGTATTATTAGTCAAATTAGTTACCTGAGGGGAGGCAAGACCCTGGAAAGGAGGCAAACTGTTGTTCTGCTCCATGTCCTCAAATTATGAAGGTGGACAGTTTGTTGACCGTCTCAAAGGAAATAAATTCAGAGACCTAGGACTAGGAGCAATTCTGTATTTGAAAATGCCGACAAAAGTCATGTGTTGGAACAGAGCGTAGCAGGGAACCCCTTAGCTAGATAATTTTGACCTGAAAGAATATTAGAAGAAAAAAAAAACATACATAAAGTTAGCTAAGCATCGAGCCCGGTGAAATTGCTACCAAGTAACCCTGCTGTCAAGAAACTTGATCATGACTCAACTAGACCACATTATGCAGCAGTAGCTAGCGAAAAACTATCGACCGCTAACGTTAGCAAGCTAGCCTTAGCCTTTGCAAACCTTCAGCTAGCTACAGACAGCAATAGTGGCGCACGAAATCCCTCTTTATATAGCTAGCACTAATTATTACACATTGGAATAATTAAATCCAATGTTCACAGAACGCGTACAAATTGTTTGGCGCAAAAATCGAAACTGAATTGATGATTGGCAGAGCTGGCCACTCTAACGTTAGCGTAGTATTTACGCTAGCTAGCTACTTCCATGTCAACACTCATGTGGTCATAAGTGTTTTGCACACTAAGTGGTGAAGTTGAGATGGGACAACATTTTCAAATACTCACCACGTCCCTAAAACGGCACTTAAAATGCCACATTAAAATACCTAGCCGCTGCTTTCACTGGTTCATGCGCTCACTCACTCAAAAGTTATATCCGGTATGGTACTTAAACACTTCCGGTGTCAAAGTTCACATAACATTTTGGGTTATTTTATCTGGCAGGAGCAAAGGCAAAGGTTATCCAAAATTCAAAACAGAAATTGCTGTTCAAGAAAAAAAGGTTGGCATTATGCATTTTCTTTGATTCAATCCCTGTTTCAGCAGTACCCCTCAACCCTTACATATGTGGCAGCAGAAAGATAATCCCTGGTTTCTGGCCTTTGTCAGAAGCGTTACCCCTGGTTGCATAGGGGCAGTACCGATTTTAGCATGTACATCTTGGTGGAGCAAAATATATAAGTGGGACGCATGCCAGCAAAGCCACTACACAACACTAAATAATACATTCTTTCGTAGGACCATCGTTAAATCTCATAGCTGTATCCCAAAACCATCATTATTAACGTTGCACGTGAAAACGCTCGTAATCTAACGCTTGCCTCAGACCACTCGTAGAACAGCTAAACGCATCGGTCGATTATTTTTCGCCCTCCCGTGTAACTTTATACACAAGATATTCACTGAACATAGCATCATGTGGTTTATTAGCCTCTGTTCCCGCCGATAACTTCAGAACAATTCACTACAAGTAAAGTTGCCAATGTCTTTACAAATAAAACAAGCCAGCGACGTAGAAAAAAATGTTTCAAATTAAAACCGAGATGAGTGCAATAAAATAAGGTTATAGGCATACTTACATTAATTTGACAAATTTCATGCTCAATAAATTGAGTTATATTTTGGTACTTGTATGCTCTGTTGGCTAATGTGTCTATATTTCATGTGTAGCCTAGTGTAACAGTATAACTTTATACCGTCCCCTCGCCCATACCAGGGCGCGAACCAGGGACCCTCTGCACACATCAACAACAGTCACCCACGAAACATCGTTAACCATCGCTCCACAAAAGCCGCGCCACTACTTCAATGTCTCAGAGCAATGATCTTGATTTAGTGCATTATTTTAGGTTGAGCGTTAGAATAAGCCGACTCAATATTTGCAGCCATAGGTGATATCTTTCTTGGAGCTGATCCCTCCTCAGTATTGTGGAATAATTCTAGTGGTCTGGTAATTGGTAAGAGCTGAATGGAGAAAGCTGATCCGAGAGCAGCGTTGTCGTTCTATCGATCCTATCAGTATCGACACATGCTTCAAAAACGCACTTAGCAAACGTTCGTTTTCTCTGCTTGTTGTTTTGAAAAATGTATGTTGTGCTGCGTTCAAAAACTAGTTGGAACTAGGAAATGTCCAACTTGCTGATTAATTAAACGCGGCACGTGTATAACAACAACCAGTTAGCAAATCTGAAATGTCAGTTTCCTAGTTCTGACTAGCATCTGAATGCGGCATTAGAGCTTCGGCGGGTGAAGGAAAGATGCATCGTTAAAAAGCTCGTAAACCTAAATTCCATTATTATCGACAACCGCCCCCTGGTCAGTTATGGCACAGGTGGTAGTAGATTCGGTCCCGGCTTTCCAAGCTCAATCTCTAAACACCCCTATTTGGCTAAAAGTATTATTGCAAGCCTTAACCAATTCTCGTTTAAGGAGACACTTCCAATGTTTGGAAAGATGGCATATACAGTGGCAAAAGTATGTGAACTCTTTGGAATTACCTGTATTCCAGCATTAATGAGTCATCAAATTTGATCTGATCTTCATCTAAGTCACAACAATAGACAAACAGTGTGCTTAAACTAATAAGACACAAATTATTGTATTTTTCTTGTCTATATTGTAATGACCTGACGAGATCATAAAGGAACAGAAACTATGCAGTTTTTAGTTTTTTTACGTGTTATTTCTTACACTAGTACCCCAGGTCATCTTAGGTTTCATTACATACAGCCGAGAAGAACTACTGAATATAAGATATTGTCAACTCACCATCAGTACGACCAAGAATATGTTTTTCGCGATGCGGATCCTGTGTTCAGCCTTACAACCAGTGTAACGGAGTGGATTACATGCAGCGACCCAAAAAAACGACTCAGAAAAAGAGGGAAACGAAGCGATCTTCTGGTCAGACTCCGGAGACGGGCACATCGTGCACCACTCCCTAGCATTCTTCTTGCCAATGTCCAGTCTCTTGACAACAAGGTTGATGAAATCCGAGCAAGGGTAGCATTCCAGAGGGACATCAGAGACTGTAACGTTCTCTGCTTCACGGAAACATGGCTAACTGGAGAGACGCAATCCGAAGCGGTGCAGCCAGCGGGTTTCATCACGCATCGCGCCGACAGAAACAAACATCTTTCTGGTAAGAAGAGGGGCGGGGGCGTATGCCTTATGGCCAACGTGACATGGTGTGATGAAAGAAACATACAGGAACTCAAATCCTTCTGTTCACCTGATTTAGAATTCCTCACAATCAAATGTAGACCGCATTATCTCCCAAGAGAATTCTCTTCGATTATAATCACAGCCGTATATATCCCCCCCCAAGCAGACACATCGATGGCTCTGAACAAACTTTATTTAACTCTCTGCAAACTGGAAACGATTTATCCGGAGGCTGCATTCATTGTAGCTGGGGATTTTAACAAGGCTAATCTGAAAACAAGACTCCCTAAATTTTATCAGCATATCGATTGCGCAACCAGGGGTGGAAAGACCCTGGATCATTGTTACTCTAACTTCCGCGACGCATATAAGGCCCTGCCCCGCCCACCTTTCGGAAAAGCTGACCACGACTCCATTTTGTTGATCCCTGCCTACAGACAGAAACTAAAACAAGAAGCTCCCACGCTGAGGTCTGTCCAACGCTGGTCCGACCAAGCTGACTCCACACTCCAAGACTGCTTCCATCACGTGGACTGGGAGATGTTTCGTATTGCGTCAGATAACAACATTGACGAATACGCTGATTCGGTGTGCGAGTTCATTAGAACGTGCGTTGAAGATGTCGTTCCCATAGCAACGATTAAAACATTCCCTAACCAGAAACCGTGGATTGATGGCAGCATTCGTGTGGAACTGAAGGCGCGAACCACTGCTTTTAATCAGGGCAAAGTGTCTGGTGACATGACTGAATACAAACAGTGCAGCTATTCCCTCCGCAAGGCTATCAAACAAGCTAAGCGCCAGTACAGAGACAAAGTAGAATCTCAATTCAACGGCTCAGACACAAGAGGCATGTGGCAGGGTCTACAGTCAATCACGGACTACAGGAAGAAACCCAGCCCAGTCACGGACCAGGATGTCTTGCTCCCAGGCAGACTAAATAACTTTTTTGCCCGCTTTGAGGACAATACAGTGCCACCGACACGGCCTGCAACGAAAACATGCGGTCTCTCCTTCACTGCAGCCGAAGTGAGTAAGACATTTAGACGTGTTAACCCTCGCAAGGCTGCAGGCCCAGACGGCATCCCCAGCCGCGCCCTCAGAGCATGCGCAGACCAGCTGGCCGGTGTGTTTACGGACATATTCAATCAATCCCTATACCAGTCTGCTGTTCCCACATGCTTCAAGAGGGCCACCATTGTTCCTGTTCCCAAGAAAGCTAAGGTAACTGAGCTAAACGACTACCGCCCCGTAGCACTCACATCCGTCATCATGAAGTGCTTTGAGACACTAGTCAAGGACCATATCACCTCCACCCTACCAGACACCCTTGACCCACTCCAATTTGCTTACCGCCCAAATAGGTCCACAGACGATGCAATCTCAACCACACTGCACACTGCCCTAACCCATCTGGACAAGAGGAATACCTATGTGAGAATGCTGTTCATCGACTACAGCTCGGCATTCAACACCATAGTACCCTCCAAGCTCGTCATCAAGCTCGAGACCCTGGGTCTCGACCCCGCCCTGTGCAACTGGGTACTGGACTTCCTGACGGGCCGCCCCCAGGTGGTGAGGGTAGGCAACAACATCTCCTCCCCGCTGATCCTCAACACTGGGGCCCCACAAGGGTGCGTTCTGAGCCCTCTCCTGTACTCCCTGTTCACCCACGACTGCGTGGCCATGCACGCCTCCAACTCAATCATCAAGTTTGCGGACGACACAACAGTGGTAGGCTTGATTACCAATAACGACGAGACGGCCTACAGGGAGGAGGTGAGGGCCCTCGGAGTGTGGTGTCAGGAAAATAACCTCACACTCAACGTCAACAAAACTAAGGAGATGATTGTGGACTTCAGGAAACAGCAGAGGGAACACCCCCCCATCCACATCGATGGAACAGTAGTGGAGAGGGTAGCAAGTTTTAAGTTCCTCGGCATACACATCACAGACAAACTGAATTGGTCCACTCACACAGACAGCATCGTTAGGAAGGCGCAGCCGCGCCTCTTCAACCTCAGGAGGCTGAAGAAATTTGGCTTGTCACCAAAAGCACTCACAAACTTCTACAGATGCACAATCGAGAGCATCCTGGCGGGCTGTATCACCGCCTGGTATGGCAACTGCACCGCCCTCAACCGTAAGGCTCTCCAGAGGGTAGTGAGGTCTGCACAACGCATCACCGGGGGCAAACTACCTGCCCTCCAGGACACCTACACCACCCGATGCTACAGGAAGGCCATAAAGATCATCAAGGACATCAACCACCCGAGCCACTGCCTGTTCACCCCGCTGTCATCCAGAAGGCGAGGTCAGTACAGGTGCATCAAAGCTGGGACCGAGAGACTGACAAACAGCTTCTATCTCAAGGCCATCAGACTGTTAAACAGCCACCACTAACATTGAGTGGCTACTGCCAACACACTGTCAATGACACTGACTCTACTCCAGCCACTTTAATCATGGGAATTGATGGGAAATGATGTAAATATATCACTAGCCACTTTAAACAATGCTACCTTATATAATGTTACTTACCCTACATTATTCATCTCATATGCATACGTAGATACTGTACTCTATATCATCGACTGCATCCTTATGTAATACATGTATCACTAGCCACTTTAACTACGCCACTTGGTTTACATACTCATCTCATATGTATATACTGTACTCGATATCATCTACTGTATCTTGCCTATGCTGCTCTGTACCATCACTCATTCATATATCCTTATGTACATATTCTTTATCCCCTTACACTGTGTATAAGACAGTAGTTTTTTGGGAATTGTTAGTTAGATTACTTGTTCGTTATTACTGCATTGTCGGAACTAGAAGCACAAGCATTTCGCTACACTCGCATTAACATCTGCTAACCATGTGTATGTGACAAATAAAATTTGATTTGATTTGATTTGAGGAACAATTGTCCAGCTTTACACAGGCTACTGTTTGGCTGTAGCCCACGCCAAATAAATGAAAGATAACCCACAAGCCAATCGTGACCTTCTCTTGTGAAGGCCAGACGTAAGAGAGAGAACAAAGGCTAAACCTGGTCTTAACTTCCAATGCTCCATCCCCCTGCCCAACCCCCCTCCACTCCGCCAACCGCCAGGATGCCAAGCATCATAACTTTCAAGGGATTACTGTGATTGGCAGATAGCAGGTTGATTGGCATATTGGACCCCGCGAACACTGGGTACTGGTAAGTACAACACAACCACCTACTAGCCTAACACATAACACACAGCTGTCTGTGCGGTTCGCTGGACAGCCCCCCCCCCCACAAAGTCTCTGAAGCGACCCGGAGGTCTCCTTTGCCTGCGTGGCCGTGATGGTCGCAGAGTGCCCCTCTGGGAACCAGGGGATGAAGGCAGGGATATGGGGGACAAGGAAGCGGGAACGGGTAAACCACGCGGTGACACAGGGGGGAGACAGGGGGAGTGGGCTGTCTGGAGCCTTGTCTGCGGCACCTGGGGATGGGTGCCTGGAGAATGTCATTGCCAGAGAGGGGAATTGTGGGGGTTCCTGGGGTTTGGGGAGAAGAGGCCCCTCTGTATGGGGCTAACCTGTCCCGGTGTAGTGTCACCTTTCTCCCCCTGGGAGGAAGCGGCACCCGGTAAACAACCTCCCCTACCCTCTCCAGGACACTGCAGGGTCCCACCCAGTGACTGTCCAACTTGGGGCATCTGCCTTTTTTTCTTAGGGGGCTGTAGACCCAGACCAGCTCCCCAGCCACAAAGTGCCTTCCCCGGGTGTGCACGTCATAGTTCCTCTTCTGCCTCACACCTGCATTCACCAGCTGCTCTCTGGCGAAGGTGTGGGCTGTCTCCAGGCGGTCCTGGATTCTCCGGGCATACTCCGGCCCCGGGGGAACATGAGGGCTATCCAGGGGCCGACCAAATGCCATCTCCGCAGGGGTGCGGATCTCTCTCCCCAGCATGAGGAGGGCAGGCGTGCAGGAGGTGGAGTCTTGGACAGCGGAGCGGCATGCTATGAGGACCATAGGCAGGTGCTTGTCCCAGTCACGCTGGTGTTTGGAAGAGACGATGGCCAGCTGCTGTCCAAGCGTTTTGTTGAAGCGCTCCACGCCATCACTTTGAGGATGGAGAGGGGTAGTGCAGGTCTTGTGCATACCCAGCCTCTCACACATGGTGGCGAACACACGGGACTCAAAGTTTCTGCCTTGGTCGCTGTGGATGGACTCTGCAGCTCCAAACCTGCTGAACATCCACGCTGTCAGGGCACCGACGATGGTCTCTGCCTCCTGGTTAGGCAGAGCATAGGTCTTGGGCCATTTTGTGAAATAGTCCATGGCCGTGAGCACCCAGCGGTTTCCACTGTCTGTGGTGGGGAACGGCCCAACTACATCCACTCCCACCCTCTCCATGGGAGCCCCCACTGGGAACTGTTGGAGCTGAGCATGAGAGCGGCCTGGGGGGCCCTTTCTCGCCGTGCAGTTGTCACAGCGGCGACAAAAGTCCTCCACATCCCTCTTGTGCTGCCCTCATTGTTTGAGTCTGTGTCCAAGATAAAGGGAAGGTGAGGTCAGGGGGGGCAAGCACGGGGGCCTCGATCAGTGCACTTTTGAGGGTGTTGAAGGCCTCCTCACACTCCACTGTCCAAGTGAAAGCCTTGTCCTTCGGCAGCAGGCGGTTCAGGGGAGCAGTGACGCTAGAGAAGCCCCGTACAAACCTCCTGTAGTACGAGGCCAGGCCCAGGAAGCTCTTCAGCTGACGTTGCTCGGTGGGGGTGGGCCAGTCTCTGACAGCCCCCACCTTGTCCTCCATGATGCTGATCCCCTCCTTCCCCACTCGATGGCCCAAGGACACCTCTCTCCTCTTGAAGTGGCACTTCTCGGGTGGAGCTTCAGACCTGCAGCAGCCACCATCTCCAGTACATGCCGTAGCGCCCCCAGGGCTGACTGGAAGGAGCTGCCATGGGCCAGGATGTCACCGAGGTATACAAGACACTGCTGTCGGGGGATGGCATCCAGCACCCTGTCCATCAAATGCTCAAAAGTAGCTGGAGCGTTGCACAGGCCGACGCACAGGACCTTGAACTGCCAGTGTCCTCTGTTAGTGGAGAATGCAGTTTTGGCTCCTGCCTCTGGGGAGAGGGGTACCTGCCAGTAGCCACTGCGGAGGTCTAGTGAGGAAAACCAGGAGAACCCCCTAACCAGGACCAGCGACACTACGTTCTGAATGTGCCCTCACAACTCATTGCACAGTGCCTGTCTTCAAGTTATCCTGTATTTTTCCATCACGAGAAAGGCCCATGGCCCTGAAACTGTTAACAATGTCTCAAGTCAGCTATGTTGCATAACACATATACCCACACAAGCCAACAGCAAATAATATCCCATCACATATGATATGGTAAGGGCTATAGTGTATAACACAGAACCTCACAATCCCCCTTTTTACACCCCTGTGGGGTGTAACCACACCATCCGATATACTAGGTTGCTGATGAACCCAGGAACTTTAAACCTTTATTTTGTGAATACATGAAGTGATGCACGTCCCTTTGTTGATTAACATATATATAAACTGGAGTTTTTGATTCCCCCTTTTGACACCCACAATCATTATCCTTTATTTCAGCGGCCCCAACATAGTAATATGTTAATAGCATTTCATGAAAAACAGAAAAAAATCTACAAATTATATATTATTTTCGACTCCCCCTTTTGATACCCAGAAGGGTGTTACTTACCAAAAATAGGATAAACTTCATTGTTTATGGACATGTTAGATATAGGATACAACATTGGTCATGGAAAACAGAGTAAAGCAGAGCAAAGCATTATTATAAACCATCTGGTCCTCTCAGCTACTCCTATCCTGTACCAGGTGGGCTCCTTGCCACCCAGGGACTCTAAACCTTCACATAAGAGAGGAGAAGTTATATCGTACACGTTATGTATTTAAGAAGTTATCATTCCACGACCTCACCCACGGCAAACCAGGGGTCATCCTCAGTCAGCCCCATCTTTCTCCGGAAGTTAGATTCCGTATCTGCATCTCCTTCAGGAGCATCAAGCAAGGGCATCATACCTGAAGCCTGTACCACATCTGTAACAGACTTCTTCAAACAAGGTATGATGCAAGCAACAAACACATCAATAATAAAAATACAAGAATTAGGGTCAGAAATCCAGTAACCACCAGTGATGCATACTCACCCAGCCACACCCCCATCCAAGACATCCAGGCAGACTCCTCCACCCCAGCCACGCCCTTAATTTCTGCCGAAAGCTCGTCCAACCCAACCAATGCTTTTGATATGCTCCCATCTGGGATATTATTAGGTATAAATGTACAACATTGCTCACCCAAAAAATTTCAAAACCCTCCCTGACTGGCCAGGATCATATCTAATTTCAATCTATTCTGCCTGGCGGTCCTGGTAGTAGCCTCCAATTGCTCGGCCATACCAGTAAGGGCAGAGCAGGTATAGTTAACAGAACGTTGTTGATTATAGTATATTTATCCATGAGGTCTGTTTGGCATCCACAATAGCGGGGCCAAGATTTGGTAGTAGATGCCATAAACCATCATTCCTGTTTAGGGCCTGGAATTCCTGAGGAACACCTACTGGCACACATAGTAGGTTGAAATGTATATTATCTGTTTCCTCAGACCAAGGTGCCTCACGCTTGATTTAATTTTAAAAAGTCAGGTAAGGACAAATTCTTATTTACAATGATGGCCAATACCAGCCGAATTTGGACAATTGTGCACCACCCTATGAGACTCCCAATCCCTGCTGGTTGTGACACAGCTGGTTGTGATTTGAACCAGTTTCTCACTAGTCACGCCTCTAGCACTGAGATGCAGCGTCTTGCCCCACTTGGGAGCCCCAAGTGTGACGGCACTTCAACTTTCAAAGCTCTTGAAATTTTCCTGACTGACCTTGACTCGAAGTAGACTGTCATTTCTCTTTGCTTATTTGAGCTGTTCTTGCCATAATATGGATTTGGTCTTTTACCAAATAGGGCCATTTCTGTATACAACCCCTACCTTGTCACAACACAACTGATTTGCTCAAACACATTAAGGGAAGAAACTCCACAAATGAATTTATGGTGCATTTCAGGTGACTACCTATTTCTGAAACTATCCGCCGCCATTGTCGCAACCCCTATTACCAGCCTGTTCAATGAGATCCCCAAGGATTGGAAAGCTGCCGCAGTCATCCCCCTCTTCAAAGGGGGAGACACCCTGGACCCAAACTGTTACAGACCTATATCCATCCTGCCCTGCCTATCTAAGGTCTTCGAAAGCCAAGTCAACAAACAGATCACTGGCCATCTCGAATCCCACCGTACCTTCTCCGCTGTGCAATCTGGTTTCCGAGCCGGTCACGGGTGCACCTCAGCCACGCTCAAGGTACTAAACGATATCATAACCGCCATCGATAAAAGACAGTACTGTGCAGCCGTCTTCATCGACCTGGCCAAGGCTTTCGACTCTGTCAATCACTATATTCTTATCGGCAGACTCAGTAGCCTCGGTTTTTCTAATGACTGCCGTGCCTGGTTCACCAACTACTTTGCAGACAGAGTTCAGTGTGTCAAATCGGAGGGCATGTTTTCCGGTCCTCTGGCAGTCTCTATGGGGGTGCCACAGGGTTCAATTCTCGGGCCGACTCTTTTCTCTGTTTATATCAATGATGTTGCTCTTGCTGCGGGCAATTCCCTGATCCACCTCTACGCAGACGACACCATTCTGTATACTTCTGGCCCTCCCTTGGACACTGTGCTATCTAACCTCCAAACAAGCTTCAATGCCATACAACACTCCTTCCGTGGCCTCCAACTGCTCTTAATCGCTAGTAAAACCAAATGCATGCTTTTCAACCATTTGCTGCCTGCACCCGCACGCCCGACTAGCATCACCACCCTGGATGGTTCCGACCTAGAATATGTGGACATCTATAAGTACCTAGGTGTCTGGCTAGACTGCAAACTCTCCTTCCAGACTCATATCAAACATCTCCAATCGAAAATCAAATCTAGTCGGCTTTCTATTTCGCAACAAAGCCTCCTTCACTCACGCCGCCAAACTTACCCTAGTAAAACTGACTATCCTACCGATCCTAGACTTCGGCGATGTCATCTACAAAATAGCTTCCAATACTCTACTCAGCAAACTGGATGCAGTTTATCACAGTGCCATCCATTTTGTTACTAAAGCACCTTATACCACCCACCACTGCGACCTGTATGCTCTAATCGGCTGGCCCTCGCTACATATTCGTCGCCAGACCCACTGGCTCCAGGTCATCTACAAGTCCATGCTAGGTAAAGCTCCACCTTATCTCAGTTCACTGGTCACAATGGCAACACCCACCCATAGCACGCGCTCCAGCAGTTGTATCTCACTGATCATCCCTAAAGCCAACACCTAATTTGGCCACCTTTCCTTCCAGTTCTCTGCTGCCTGTGACTGGAACTAATTGCAAAAATCATTGAAGTTGGAGACTTATCTCCCTCACCAACTTTAAACATCTGCTATCTGAGCAGCTAACCGATCGCTGCTGCTATATAGTCCATCAGTAAATAGCCCACCCAATTTACCTACCTCATCCCCATACTGTTTTCATTTACTTTTCTGCTCTTTTGCACACCAGTATCTCTACCTGCACATGACCATCTGATCATTCATCACTCGTTCATCTGCTAAATTGTAATTATTCACCTACCTCCTCATGCCTTTTGCACACAATATACACTTTTTTCTTTTTCTGTGTTATTGACTTGTTTGTTTACTCCATGTGTTACTCTGTCTGCTCACACTGCTATGCTTTATCTTGGCCAGGTCAGAGTTGTAAATGAGCACTTGTTCTCAACTAGCCTACCTGGTTAAATAAAGGTTAAATAAAAAAAATAAAAAATGAAGCTGGTTGAGAATGCCAAGTGTGTGCGCAAAGCTGTCATGAAGGCTATTTGAAGAATCTCAAATATATTTTAATTTGTTTAACACTTTGTTACTTCATTGTTTTGATGTCTTCACTATTATTCTACAATGTAGAAAATAGTAAAAGAAAAGAAAATAGGAAAATAGTAAAGACCCTAGAATGAGCAGGTGTTCTAAACTTTTGACCGGTAGTGTATGTTGGAGCAAGAATTGTCTTGATACATTTGGAAACTGTTTAGACTTCATTGTAATCAAATACATTTAACATTTCATGTTTATTAAAAAAAGAATTATACTGACATGAGAAAATTAACTACAGGGAACATTTTTATTCTTCAGCAAGAATGTAAAGAGAAAAGCAGGGGAAGGGTCAAAAATATGAAAAATCCAGACAAAAGCAGTAGCTTGAAATGGTGGCAGAAATAAGTTGTTCAGTCCTTCCTGAGTGGGACTGTTTCTTCTTTGATGCCCTCCTTGGTGACGATGCAGATCCTGAGGGCATCACCGGTGTACACGTCTCTCTCAGCAGCGGAGATGAAGACATCTTTGACCAGCTGCACAGCCTTCTCCTGGTTCAGGGGCAGGTGCTGCACACCCTCCATATTCTTGAATCCAATCTAATTGTAAATTAAGAATAAAAGACAGACTAAGGGGCAATACAGAAACAAAGAGATGGTTTGTCCCAAACCAAAGATATCTTGGTCACTAGAATGTCTAGGGTTTCCCTGCCACTGCTAAATTCTGCATACACATTTGGCATACAAACATTCAAGCCATATTGTGCTGTCAAATTGGACAGAGGTGCTTTGGGGGGGAACAAAGCCCTCAAAAGCTATTAGCAATGCTCAACTTATACCACTTTTTGGTTTCTTTACCTGATTGTCAAGCAGAGGTTGCAGCATGGCACTCGCTGAGCCACCAGCTTTGTATGTGTCTCTCTGATAGGATCCCACAGGGTCAAAACTGTAAACAGCTCCTTTACCTGAAAAGCAAAAACAAACCAGCTCAGTTTAGAGAGTCATAAATAGTGGACTAGACTTAACACATGCAGTGAATACCTTACACATATGGAACCAAGCATCTGATAATAGTAATAGCAGCAATAGAGCAGGAGTCATACCCTCCTCATCCAAGCCACCGATGATGTTGTAAACGTAGTAGGGGAAGAATCTTCTACCGTACAGGATAGTTGACAGCATGGCTGCGATGGCTCCACTTGTCATGCTCTTGTTGTTTGAATGCTTGTACATCTAAAAATACATTCTCCCATCATATATTGGCTGATGTTAGAAAATTATACATTTACAAACGTTAACTTATTGTGTACGCCATAACTTTCAGCTCAACTAACAATTTTGAAATAAAAAATGATGAAAGTGAAACAGCCTCAAAATGATCTCACCTTTAATCTTGCATCAATGATTTTGGTCAGAGTCAAGCAATCCCCATGGAATCCACTGCAGCCTATGACAGTCGTATTTGTTCTGTGAGAAATTAAACATGTATTAGTCACAGTACCGTAACTTAGTGGTGAAATATTTAACATATCATTTATTATGATGTTCACAAGCATAGACAGGCAGCCCAATTATGATTTCTCCACAACTAATAGTTTTTTTGTTCAGCTCAGAAAAAGATCTGTGATTGATCGGATTGGTCAAATGATCAATTAGTGAAAAAATATCAGAATTGAGCTGCCTGTCTAAACACAGCAATAGTGAGGCAGTGAATGTGGTTAAACCACACCATCTGGCAATTTGCCTTCGGTCATCCTTGGAAATACAGTTGTGTGCACTTGACTTACAATTTGTAACATTTTGGAGAGTCACGACTGTGGATTGAATAGCCTTCACTCAAACGCGTGTCTGAGGCCACAATGGCGAAGTCTTCACCTGCAACGGCAAGCACAGTCCTGGAAACACAAAAAAAAGTTAAGTGTCAGTTGACATGATGCCCTAACAAACAAGTTGACGTTAGTTTTGGCAAAACCTTAACTCAACTACCAGATAATTAACGTTAGCTACTGTAGCTAACTGAAATCGAAACCAGATAAACATGTATTGTTGTTCACGTAGTTAGCTAACGTTACTTAACTACGAACATCTATTGATTAAGTGTTAACTATTTGCACAATGACATATTACTAGTCAGACGCTATCTCCAGTCAGTGTCCATTCCTGCAGAAAACAATTATGTACAGCATTAGCTAGGTAACGTTACTGTAGCTTGCTATCATTTGGGCTACCAAAACGATTGTTAGTTGGATATTGACGCTTACCCTCCGTTGAAGGAATATGGAGAGAATCGGTGCTCTACTGGTCCAGAATAGTGATACTCCTTCATTTTTCCATTATCTCCATAAACTTGTGCAAACATTATGGCAGTTAACAAGAAAACACGAACTCTTCAACTTGCTGAGACAAATGGGAAATCTCGCTGTATCACTGCAATATGGCGGACGGAAATGCTTCTTCTTCATCATGATCAACAACAACCGACAAAACAAGAAAAGTTGTCTTTCCTACCACCCAGTGGCTGGAGTCATGGAGGGAGTTCGAAAAAGCGGTGAGGGAGGAGCGCTTTCAAATCGAACAGTAATCTGTGCAGCTCAACAATGTTACCAGCAAATCAGCAGAAACAATGTCCAGAAACAATTTTCAAACATATTTTCATTGGGGAAGCAGATAAAGCATTTTTTAAATAAAAAAACATCACTTTAGCATATGAAAATACAGAACCTTACGAATTACGTCACTTTTGTCTTGTGCCGACTTCGCTGCCTGGGCTGGGGTGTAAATTCATCACGTCTTACAACGGAAACCGTGAAGAACAAAACGGAAGCTAACGGTAACGAAACGGCGAGGGACCTACCTGAATTTGTCCAATAGAATCTCGTTTTCATTGCAAAACTTTTTCCTTTCGGAGTAAACGTTTTGCAACAGAATTAAACGTAATGAATACAGTTGTGTCTCTTTCAGTGTGTCTTCGTCCGCAGAGATGAGGGTAAAGCCATTGCATTTAGGTTAACATTTTGTAACAAATTTGCGATTCACTTTGAGCCTGGCCTTTGGTGTTGCTACCGGTATCTACGTTTTTCATAGATGTATACACTAGCTTTTTATTGCTGTATAACTATAACGTATCAATCTACCAAGCTAGCTCGCCTTTACCTTAGCTAGCTAGGTAAGTTAACGTAAACTCGTACATCGCCTTGGTCCGTACAATTTCCCTTAATTTAGCACCCCCAAAATGTAATACTTCCAGATCAACTGTAATGTCAATACCATTGTAAAGGCATAATTGCTCCCCTTTCCAACATAATCAATTACATGACCTAAACGCTGCCCTTTTCTGCATAATTCAAGCAGGCAATGAGCCCTGTCGGGTCTTTTTTTTAAATGGCGGGTGGGGAAGCGAAACTAATAAGATGTGTGGGAAAATTGCTTTGTTAAACTCGATCTGTAACTTAAATAGTTTATATAATGTGTCATTACATACCTATTTGAAGGTTTGTGTCGAATTTGAATCGGGGTTTTAGGGCGGTGCTAAAGTGATTTTAGAAGTAAACAGAGGCTTTGAGAATGATGATTGCATGCAATGATGATTAAAAACAGAACTAGGTATCCCCCTCACCCCTTCACTGTCCATTTCTTGTTTTTAAAGGATGATAGAAATGTTACACCTGGTGGAGAGATTGTAAGACAGAAAAAGTAGCTTTATGCGTGCTGTACGTTACGACATGACACGTCAAGATGTAACGGAGGGTCAGTTTCTTTAAACTTTTCTCTAATACTATAGAGCCATTTCCATGTCGATCAACGCTTGAATAGAAACCTAGTTCACACCCCCGATTTTGACGTCAGCACAGTCGCTAAAGTCCCATTAGTTTTCTTTGTAGCCTTGTTTGAATGTTGCGGTTTACCTTACCCTGGGGACAAGACAAGGAGTTTGGGCTATTCCTAGCTTTGGGACACTACATCGGGAGTCTGTGTATTCAGCCTGATCTCATAGACAAGACGTAACATAATAAATGTAAATCTGGAACACTCATTTGTATTATATGTTACTTTTGGTATGTATGGTTCAGTGCTTAATTTGTTAATCGGGAGATGCCGGAACAAAAAGTGAGAGGGGGATGATCTGGAGAGCTCTGCGGTACCAGGGCTGCATTACTTACTTTTTCTCACCTTCATAATAATATCATTGCATTTGCTTTGTGGCATAGAGCAGTAGAGGCACTTACAGTCGCACACATGGGGAACATTTTAGTAGCCTAAGGGTCAGGGAAAATGTGGCTTTTATAAATGGATTTCATGCAATTCTCTGTCATTTTACATGACTGGAGACTTTGGCAGATTATTTTTTAATACTGTAAATGAAATGACAGGCTCCTTTGACACTGACAAAGTGAAAATCTGAGATCAATGAAAACGACCATGTGTTGAATCCATCAATAGACTAGGCCTAAGTGTGTGGAGACATATGTTGTAGGCTACAAAATGAGGAGGAAATTAAAGTCCTAAAAATGCTTTACAGTTTCAGACTCACCCAATGATGTGCAGCTCACTCACCGGTGATGGCCGACGCTCTCGTGCCAAAAGCCTATATCTCTCGTTTTACTTTGTAAAACAATATTTGGAAGTTGATCAAATATTTTGTTAGCCTACAGCAGACAGATTCAGCCATTTGCTTTACAAACTGTGTTTTCCCTTGATTGTAATTTGAAATATTCCTTAAATCCTGTTTTATCTGCATGCTGTTTGTTCAATTACAGATTTGCCATGCATTCCTGACTGTAGCCTATTCCTTGTTATTGGGCTACAATCTACAGCTAGGCTAAGAGAGAGACCAGCTTCTCTCTCACCACAGCGATGGCCATGCGTTGGCTACAATGTTGCGCTTTTTTTTTTTAAATAAAGAGGCAACTCGAATTAACTTTGATTGCTTTCATTCAAATTTTGACATTGTAAAAAGTGATTATTCGTTTTCATACCAGATCTGGCCAAATAGGTTCTGTAATGAAACAGTCCATAACGGAGAGGTGCTGGATCCTGTTCCAATTAAGCACTGGTATGGTTACATATGACTGTCACGCCTTGGTCTTAGTATTTTGTGTTTTCTTTATTATTTGTTCAGGCCAGGGTGTGACATGGGTTATTGTGTTGTCGTATTGGGTTTTTTGTAGGCATTGGGATTGTGGCTGATTAGGGGTGTGTATAGCATAGGCTTGGCTGCCTGAGGCGGTTCTCAATCAGAGTCAGGTGATTCTCGTTGTCTCTGATTGGGAACCATATTTAGGTAGCCGGGGTTTCACTGTGTATTTTGTGGGTGATTGTTCCTGTCTTTGTGTAGTGTTCACCAGATAGGCTGTAATTAGGTTTTCACGTTTCGTTTGTTGTTTTTGTATTTATTTAGTTATTTCATGTATCGCTATTTTTTTCATTAAAGAACATGAGTAACCACCACGCTGCATTTTGGTCCGACTCTCCTTCAACAGACGAACGTCGTTACAATGACAGAAGGTTACTTAAGGCAAAAAATGAAAGGATGGTGGTTGGTAGTGGTGGGCATAAATGTGAACATCTAGCAACCCAAAGGTTGCGTGTTCGTTCGATCCTCATCACAGACAACTTTAGCATTTTTGCTAATTAGAAACTTTAACTACTTTTTAGCTACTTTGCAATGACTTAAAACATTTATGTGGAAACTGTTAAAAGTAGTCCTTGTGCATAGAGTTGTATAGTTCGTTTAACTTTGCAATCATTGGTATTTATTTTGTTACTACCGTGGAATTACCCATTTATTAATACCCCGTCTGGAACATAAGTGTTTGACAATTGTAGATGACCTGAGAGGACCATTTCCAGAATCAAACACTGTCATGTTCCAGACGGTTGTATTTATAAATTCAGTCTGGTCCCCAGGCAACTAGCTAGCTATCATCACTAAGAGTCCGTTTGCTGTTGAGTGACTGCTTAAGTTAGCTGTTAGCTAACGATAATACACAGGGGGCGTAGAGACTGTCACTGCTTTTTGAGTCATCACCGCTCGACGTGATTGATTTATGGGATCAATATCATGCCAAATGTATTCACAAATGTAAGATACCAATCCACAAACGTAAATCACCAATCCACAAATGGCGCGATGGGTAACGATGCTTCGATGGTGTCTTGTCGATGTGTGCAGAGTGTCCCTGGTTCAATGCCAGGTTGGGGCGAGGAGAGTGACGGATGCAAAAGTTTGATCCCATATCCTACACCGAGGTAAAGACAGTTTCAGGTTGGATATTCGCCTGTAGTTTTCCTTACGTCCACCAACAGCAGTTAGGGACCGTCAACATAGTGACAAATCACATTTTTCGAATTTCAATAGCTCTTTAACCATTACTCCAAACATTTTCAAAACTGGTTGTAGCTAACCCAATGGCATGAGAGCTGGTGAGGTTGGCTGCAGTGGGTTTGCTGGTCAATACATATACTGAACATGTAACCACAGTAAAGGTGGCCAGTAAATCAATGAATAAAAATATAATGTTGACAAATTAAACATTAGACCTTTAATCTTTTCCAACATGTCAACAGACACTTAACTTCAATTAAGTATGAAACATTTCACCGTGTTAACTTTCTCTTTATCCCTGGTTGATGTACATGTCAGAGCCTCTTCAGTGTGGATGGGGTATAGCATACATTTTCAACAACAGACTGCACTTCCAGTTTGTGTTCTTTACTCTGTTGAACTCTTTTGTCTTCATTCCTAGGCACAGCACATGGAACCTCAGTTGGCATGCAAAACATTCAATCAAAACAAAACAGGACAATAAAAGTAGCATATAGGATCCAACCCTATCACAGAGTGAATAAATGTACGGTCGTGGCCAAATGTTTTGAGAATGATACAAATATTAATTTTCACAAAGTCTGCTGCCTCAGTTTGTATGATGGCAATTTGCCTATACTCCAGAATGTTATGAAGAGTGATCAGATATTCATTAGGCCCTAATCTATGGATACAGACAAGGATATTGCTGCCAGTAAGATTGCACCTAAATCAACCATTTATTGAATCATCAAGAACTTCAAGGAGAGCTGTTCAATTGTTGTGAAGAAGGCTTCAGGGCGCCCAAGAAAGTCCAGCAAGCTCCAGGACCGTCTCCTAAAGTTGATTCAGCTGTGGGATCGGGGCACCACCAGTACAGAGCTTGCTCAGGAATGGCAGCAGGAAGGTGTGAGTGTATCTGCACGCACAGTGAGGCAAAGACTTTTGGATGATGGCCTGGTGTCAAGAAGGGCAGCAAAGAAACCACTTATCTCCAGGAAAAACATCAGGGACAGGCTAATATTCTGCAAAAGGTACAGGGATTGGACTGCTGAGGACCGGCGGACTGTCATTTTCTCTGAATCTCCTTTCCGATTGTTTGGGTCATCCGGAAAAAAGCTTGTCCGGAGAAGACAAGGTGAGTGTTACCATCAGTCCTGTGTCACGCCAACAGTAAAGCATCCTGAGACCATTCATGTGTGGGGTTGCTTCTCAGCCAAGGGTGTGGCCTCACTCACAATTTTGCCTAAGAACACAGCCATGAATAAATAATGATACCAACACATCCTCCGAGAGCAACTTCTCCCAACCATCCAGGAACAGTTTGGTGACGAACAATGTCTTTTCCAGCATGATGGAGCACCTTGCCATAAGGCAAAAGTAAGTGGCTCGGGGAACAAAAATCGATATTTTGGGTCCATGGCCAGGAAACTCCCCAGACCTTAATCCCATTGAGAATGTGTGGTCAATCCTCAAGAACCTGGTGGACAAACAAAACCCACAAATTCTGACAAACTCCAAGCATTGATTATGCAAGAATGGGCTGCCATCAGTCAGGACGTGGCCCAGAAGTTAATTGACAGCATGCCAGGGCGGATTGCGTCTTGAAAAAGAAGGGTCAACACTGGAAATATCGACTCTTTGCATCAAATTCATGTAATTGTTAATAAAAGCCTTTGACACTTATGAAATGCTTGTAATTATACTTCAGTATTCCATAGTAACATCTGACAAAAATATCTAAAGACACTGAAGCAGCAAACTTTGGAAATTAATATTTGTGTCATTCTCAAAACGTTTGGCCACGACTGTAGAGTGTTTGTAGACTTTAAGAAAAAAATATCAAGTGACAGTTTCATCAGTACGTGCTTAAAGAAAGTCATATCACAAAGATCCCAGATGACAGTGCCCACCAACTCATAAATTGTAAGCACCAAAGTGTGTTTGTCAAAATAATATTTGAAAACGTCAGTTGTTGAATATAATACTTCTATTTGCAATAGCAATTTATGATATATGCAGTTGAGAAATATTCCATGTACCAACACTACATGTAGGACGGACATAAGACATTCCCACATACAGTATTTTTTTTATTTTACCTTTATTCAACCAGGTAAGCCAGTTGAGAACAAGTTCTAATTTACAACTGTTACCTGGCCAAGATAAAGCAAAGCAGTGTGACACAAACAACAACACAGAGTTACACATGGAATAAACAAATGTACAGTCAATAACACAATACAAAAGTCTATATACAGTTTGTGCAAATTAAGTAAGATTAGGGAGGTAAGGAAATAAATTGGCCGTAGTGGCGAAATAATTACAATTTCACAAATAAACACTGGAGTGAGATGTGCAGAAGAAGAATGTGCAAGTAGAGATACTGTGGTGCAAAGGGGGGAAAATATATATATAAATAAAATAATTAACAATATGGGGATGAGGTAGTTGGATGTGCTATTTACAGATGGGCTACGTACAGGTGCAATGATCTGTAAGCTGCTCTGACAGCTGATGCTTAAAAATGGTGAGGGAGACATGAGTCTCCAGCTTCAGAGATTTTTGCCATTTGTTCCAGTCATTGGCAGCAGAGAACTGGAAGAAAAGGCAGCAAAAGGAGGAATTGGCTTTGGGGGTGATCAGTGAAATATACCCCTGCTGGAGCGCATGCTATGGGTGGGTGCTGCTATAGTGACCAGTGAGCTGAGATAAGGCGGGGCTTTACCTAGCAAGGACGTATAAATGACCTGGAGCCAATGGGTTTGGCGACGAATATGAAGCGAAGGCCAGCCAACGACAGCATACAGGTCGCAGTGGTGGGTAGTATACAGGGCTTTGTTGACAAAACGGATGGCACTGTGATAGACTGCATCCAATTTGCTGAGTAGAGTGTTGGAGGCTATTTTGTAAATGACATCGCCAAAGTCAAGGATTGTCAATTTTACGAGGGTATGTTTGGCAGCATGAGTGAAGGATGCCTTCTTGCGAAATAGGAATATGATTCTACATTTAATTTTGAATTGGAGATGTTTAATATGAGTTTGGAAGGAGAGTTTACAGTCTAATCAGACACCTAGGTATTTGAGGTTGTCCACATATTCTAAGTCAGAACCGTCCAGAGTAGTGATGCTACGCGGTTATAGATCATTTGTAGCCAGCAATACGGGACTGATTGCTTCCTACAAGAGCACAAAACGTGTGCATTGCTAGACATCTTTGAAACGCCTGTTTTTTTTTAAAGGGACAGTGTTGTATTTTGAGACAGGCTTGAATAAGTAGCCAATAGACAGAGGGTAGCATAATTTGTCTGATTCTCTGTAATAATGGTATGGGAAAAATAATGCATTTTATTTTGTAAAGTGGGTTCTCTTATCAAACAACACAACATTTTCAGTCACCTCCTTGTCTGAAGGACAAGTGGATAAACTGGTTGTCAAGCCCTGCATGTTGTCAAGTCCTGCAAGTCTCATGGAATGTAGGCCTACATTGAGCACCACACATTGGCTGCAACTGTAGGCTGAATGATAGAACAGCTATTTCCATGTTAAAATGTTATGGGATGCATTTTCTCCATTCTTTTTTATGGTAGGCCACTCTGGTAGCCACTCTGGTAGGTCTACATTATGATCAAATAGCCTCAGTAGCCTACTTGGCCACTGTTAAAACTAACATATAGCGGATACAGCCTCAGTGTTCAGCGCTGGACGTTGCACAGAATTTTCACAACTGTGAAGTTTGCGCTCAGCAGACCTGAAATTTCCTCAGTGTCTAATTGTTTTGAGGGGAACATTGGCTTTAGGCCCATTCGTTGCAGACCTGTTTGATCGCCAAAGTTACGCTAACTCCTTATTCATGATGTACGATACACAGTGAGGCAACATTATTAACTCACCTAGCTGACTTGCTAAACTATACGGAACAAAAATATAAACGCAACATGTAAAGTGATGGTCCCACGTTTCATGATCTGAAATAAAAGAAAGCATACATTTTCCAAATGCATAAAAATCAGTAATGTCCAACAGAGCTGTTGCCAGAGAATTTTGTTAATTTCTCTATCGTCATTTTAGAATCCAACATGCCTCACAACTGCAGGCCACGTGTAACCACGCCAGCTCAGGACCTCCACATCTGGCTTCTTCTGCGGGATTGTCTGTGGAGGGGGAAGGGGGGTGCTGGAGTATTTTTTTCATTTTTTTGTGTGTTTTTGTTGTTGTTGTATTGTACTCCCTTTTTTCTCCCCAATTTCTTGATTTCCAATTGCAATCCAATTATGATCTTGTCTCAAAGCTGCAACTCCCTTATGGGCTCGCGTGAGGCAAAGGTTGAGTCACGCGTCCTCCAAAACATGATGCTGGGCCAATTGGGGGTGACCCGGACTATGCTGCACCGCCCTATGGAGGTCATGGCCGGTTGTAACACAGCCTGGGAACGAACCCAGGTCTGTAGTGACGCCTTATTAAGCACTGCAATGCAGCGCCTTAGACCGCTGCGCCACTTGGGAGGCTGCTGAGAAGTATTTTTTCTCTGTAATAAAGCCCTTTTGTGGGGAAAAAACTCATTCTGATTAGCTGGGCCTGGCTTCCAAGTGGGTGGGTCTATGCACACCCATGGCTGCACCCCTGCCCATTCATGTGAAATCCATAGATTAGGGCCTAATGAATTGTTTAAGTCTTCTATGAACTGTAACTCAGTAAAATCTTTGAAATTGTTGTGTTTATATTGTTGTTCAGGACATTTGTCATTTGTGTTTGACAGCATATCACTGTGCGGAAAGCAGCTGATGGCCGTGTTGTTTTATCCAAGTTCCAGAAGTACCAATTGTATCATTGCCCCTTCTGCCAGCTCTCCATTTTCAAGCCCCGAGACTATGCCAGTGTGTCGGCACACATTGAGTCTCACAGATTGAAGGCAGTGCTGCATAGAGGTAATCTCATCCATTAATTATGCTAGTTTAGCACATTCTTTTTATCAACTGGGGAACTTTGGGTCCTGGATGCTGATTGTTTTTCCCCCCCCATTTCAGAGTTCACAATATTCATATGCCATTTGGAGTGCAGAGAGCAGCAAAGCATTTTCACAGCCCATACTGCCCCCAAGATCTATGTAAATAGGAGTGATTTTACCAAACACATTCTACAATGTGAGTCAGTATGTGGGCGAGACCCAGGTGCAACTGCGAGAGTCCCAGATGTAACCAGTGCAACTGCGAGAGGCCCAGATTTAACAAATGCAACTGCGAGAGGCCCAGATGTAACCCGTGCAGATGTAACCCAGTGCAACTGCGAGAGACCCAGATGTAACCAGTGCAGATGTAACCAGTGCAACTGCGAGAGACCCAGATGTAACCAGTGCAGATGTAACCAGTGCAGCTGCGAGAGGCCCAGATGTAACCAGTGCAGATGTAACCAGTGCAACTGTGAGAGACCCAGGTTCAGCGTGTCCAGCTATGAGACCTGCAAGCAAGAGGAAAATCAAATGTCGTAACTGCAGTTTATGGCTTAACAAAAATGATGAAGAAACATCAATTAAGGAAGCATACATCTGCTGAGGAAGTACATTACAGCTCACTCCAATCTCAAAAGACAGTGCTTTGACCAGGACAATTGGGTGTTTGCAAAGGATCAACACATTTTACCTGTCTCTCCTTCTGGTGAGCAGCAATACATAATATATACACTGAGTGTACCACCATTATGAACACCTTCCTAATATTGAGTTGCACACCCCCCTTTTCCCTCAGCCTCAATTCGTCGGGGCATTGTTGACTCCAATGTTTCCTACAGTGTGTCAAGTTGGCTGGATGTCCTTTGGGTGGTGGACCATTCTTGATGCACACGGGAAACTGTTAAGCGTGATAAATCCAGCAGCGTTGCAGTTCTTGACACACAAACCGGTGTGCGCCTGGCACGTACTACCATACCCTGTTCAAAGGCACTTAAATATTGTATCTTGCCCATTCACCCTCTGAATGGCCCACATACACAATCCATGTCTCAATTGTGTCAAGGATTAAAAATCCTTCTTTAACCAGTCTCCTCCCCATCATCTACACTGATTGAAGTGGATTTAACAAGTGAATCAATAAGGGATCATAGATATCACCTGATCAGTATGTCATGGAAAGAGCAGTTCCTAATGTTTTGTAAATCAGTGTATATGATGGTGATGATAATAAAATATATAGTGTATTCCATTTACATATGCCAATACCTCACTCATGTTTCAGTACCAGCAGTGGAGGGAGAGATGGGAAGGATGTGCCCATTCTACACCGAGGTTACCCACTGGGCACAGATGTCCACGTTGATTCAACATAATTTCATTGAAATGACATGACATGCAAACAACGTTGATTAAACCTGTGTGTGCCCAGTGGGTAGACACATCTTCCATGTCTCCCCTGCTCCTGGTGGGCAGCAATATACACTTACCTCATTCTTCTCCACCTTGTTGTGTTATAGATGAAGGATCAGCAAGGTCTCCAGAGCCTGGAAACTGATCTTCAGGGGGCTGACTTCAAACTTAAACTGGTGAGTTTCATTCCACTTTGCATCTTATGCTCTTTTGAGAGATTCAATGGGAGTTTATGAGAATAAAATAATTGTTCAGTTAAGCAAGACAAAAAAGTATGATTTATGTCCACAAAATATTGTTTATGAAAAGGCATCTCACTCCCCTGTATAAACGTTTCAACTTGATGTAGGATAAAAGCATAATGTTTTGATGCTCAGAATAAGCATATGTTTCTTAGAACCATGCATCTCTCACCTGGGGAAAAGCAGCACTTGGGCTTAATGTTTTATGTCAATTGATACATATTCAAATGTTTTTTCCTTTAGATGAACCATTTGAGCCTAATTAGGGGATGCGACGTG